>NC_142053.1:14689643-14855000 GCF_982192425.1 Myodes glareolus | reverse complement strand
GTATGGAAGAGTGTGTGTATGTATGTGATGCTGATGATTAAATGGTACATGGTATCAGCGAAAATTATCAGCATTGATGCTGATTAGGAATGCTGAGGAACTAATAGTCAGAGAAGAAACTAGAAAAATTGGTCTGGGTGTGGAAAAGTAATACTAATTACAATCATTTATGCGAACTGCTTACCATTTATGACTAATTACCACCCAACACAATAACCATTAGGTGTATCATTAAATATGTGCCAGATTAACTTTGTTGTCAGTTTTATTTGTGATTAGAACAGTAAACTCTGCATGTATGCTGGGACTTAATAGTTTGTTGTTCATGCAAGCAGGACTGTCGGTTCATAATTTGAAAAAAATCCACATTATGTTAGGGCTGGAGCATGGCAGGCGTTGAATTCCAGGCTAAGCAGTTTATGGTTAATTTAGGAGGCAATGGGGAACCCTTCCAGAATAATCATCAGGGGAGTTACATGATCAGTGCTGTACTTTAGGAATCAAAGATTGGCAGAACTGGAAGATTCTTTAGAGGTTACTCACACAGTGGTCACCAGCCAGGAGGCACTGGCAGTCACATGGAGACTCCAGAGGGATTGTCAAGACGTAAGAAAGTCTACAGGGAGCCATGCTTTCCTCCATATTAAGGCTGAACAGATCAACAACAATGTCAATATTCTTTGCTTTAGGCTACAGCTAATCACACAGATGCACTGATTGGTAGAATTGACTGGAAATTGTGAGAATGTTGCAAGTCTTTAGTAGTAAAACAAGCTAATTGTTTCTCAACGAATGGAGGTCTTCATGGTAGAAAACAGTTTAACAGCACGACAGAGGAAACTCTGGGTGATAAAAAAAAGTCAAGGATCACTTTTATAATCCAATTATTTCATTTATAGATGGAAGAATATAAGTTAGAGATAGACGTAGCTAGCTTTACAAGATGGATACAGGAGTTGAAGAGTACTACAGATCAGAAAGCTACTTTAGTGACAGGTATGTGCCATAGAACTCAGGAAGGATCAGAGAAGAGGCAGAACTTAAGAATCACTCCAAAATCCCTCGTGTGGGTGCCTGGGATAGTGGTAGCATCAGGCATCATTAGCAGAGACATATTTAAAAAACAACTATAAGCTGTAGCTTTTTTTCATACTATTTGACGATGTATTGGCTAGTTTATTGTCTACTTGATAGAAGCTAGAGATATATCTGGGAAGAGGGAACCTTAATTGTGAAAATGTCTCATAAGATTGACCTGTAGGCAAACATGTAGGGCATTTTTGATGTGGGAGTCCCCTCTGTGTGCTGTGATTACTATTAACGAATAAAGAAACTGCCTTGGCCTGTTGATAGGGCAGAGCTTAGGTAGGCAGGGAAAAACTGGACTGAATGCTGGGAGGAAGAAGGCAGAGTCACCCGAGACAGACACGCCGAAACTTTACCCGGTAAGCCACTATCATGTGACGATACACAGATTACTAGAAATGGGTTAAATTAAGTTGTAAGAATTAGCCAATAAGAAGTTAGAGCTAATGGGCCAAGCAGTGATTTAATTAATACAGGTTTTGTATAATTATTTTGGTTCTGGGTGGCCAGAATGAACAAGCACCTCCTTGCAGCACATTTTCTTGCTTGATTATTGATGTGGGAGGGCCCATCTTACCATCCCTGGGCTGGTGAACTTGGATGCTATAAACAAGCAAGTTGAGCAAATCATAGGGAGCAAGCTAATAAGCAGCACTTCTCTATGTTCTCTGCTTCAATTCTTGCCTCCAGGTTCCTGCCCTGACTTCTTTCAGTGATAGACTGTGGTATTGAATTGTAAGCTAAAATAACTCCTATCTTCACAAGTTGGTTTTGGTCATACTATTTTGTCACATCAGCAAGAAACCTAACAAAGGCATGGTGTTTTGTTTTGTTACAAAAATAAGCCTTGTAACGTATACTCACACGCCAATAACACTATTTCAGAGAAGTGAAAACATATGTCTACACAAAATCCTGAACATAAAAGCTTATAGAAGCTTTATTTAGAATTCCTTCAAATTGAAAATCACCTAAATAATCTTTAATGGGTGAATAGTTAATCTGCAGTATGTGTGACTTTAGTCCTTTTGGTGTGAAGATGACTTTTAACCTACAACACTGTAAGCATGATTCATGAAAGAACAAACTGATAAGCTAGACCACATTTAAATTAAAGTTTTTCTCTGTGAAAGAAACTATAGGATGAAAGGACAGCCATGGTTTAATGGAAAATATTTATAAAATGCTTATCTGGTAATAAACAGTGTGCAAAACATAGAGAGACCTCTTAAAACTGAAAAAAAAATCCAAGACAACCACCCAGATGAAAAATGAGCAAAGCATATGAAAAATGCTCAGTGAGATTTGACGTTAGTGAATTGCAAATTAAAACAACAAAGAGACAGCACAATACACATATTAGAATGGCTCCAATCCAAAGTGCTGACATCTAATGTGGTCGTGCACGAGGACTGCTCATTCGTTGCTGGTAGAACTGCAAAAATAATCTGATTATGAATATTATCCTGATCCCCCAAAGAAATCTTGTACTCATTAGCAGTAAATCCCTATCCTCTCATTCTCTCTCAGCTCTGGGCAACCACTAATCTCCTTTCTGTCGCTATAGACATGCCTGTTCTGGATGTGGAATGTATGAAATGAGATATAGCTTTTGTGAGTAATAGATTTTCACTTACAGTGTTTTGAAGATTAACACACCCTGAGTCCAGCATGGTAGCATGTACTTGTAAGATCAGTAGCTAGGAAGCTGAAACAGGAGGATTGCTGTGAGTTTGAGGCTACCCTGGGATATATAACCAGTACAAGACCAGCCAAAGCTTCACACTGAGGCCCCTTTCTCAAAAGAAAGCACATGAGAACAGATTAATGTGTGTTGTAACACATGTTACATTATTCCTTTTTCATTGTGTTAAATAACATAAAATTTGTCATCTATATTATCTTAATTTTGGCAGTAAGTTAGCATTGCTATGAAAACATTATCAGGAGCTTTCATCATCCAGAATGAAAATCTATAACCATTAAAAAATAACTTACTACTATATTAGTCAAGGTTCTCTAAAGAGAAACAGAAACAAGAGAGTAGACGTATATTGCAAAACACCGTTTATTATATTGACTTAGGGGATATGGGCCAGGTAGTCTGGAGGAATTCTGAAGGGCACAGGTATTCAGTCTGTGTTGGAAGACCAAAGAAGCTGGATCCTGACGTCAGTGAAAGTGAGCAGACAAGCAGCTCAGCTTTCCCCTCTGACCTTTTACTTCTGAGAGCTGCCAGGAAGTGCTAGCCACTCTGGGAGAAGGTCTACTCAGTGAATCAGTCCTAGAAATACCCTCACAGAAACCCACCCCCTAAAGGTGTGTCTCTAATTGATTCCAGGTCTCATCAGGTCAACAACGAACAATGACCATCACACTCACCATTCCTTCCTTCCTCTAGTTCCTGATGAACTCGGCTACTTTCTATCTAAAAGTAACAGGTATACATTGTAGGTGTTATCAGAGTTTCTGTGATGATTAATCTAATGACAGACTGGTTGCATTGAGAAATGCCTAGATTACTAAAGCACACCTATAGGTGTGTCTGTGAGGACATTTCCAGAGAGGATTAACTGAGAGGAATGCCCGGTCCTGTATGTAGATGACACCATCCTATAGTTGTGGAGCCTCAGAAAGAATAAAGGAGGATGGGCAGCAATCTAGCTGGCAGACATTCTTTCTGCTTGCCGGCCACTGTGAGGTGAGCTGCTCGTCTCCACTACCCGTTTCCCATTATAAATGGAAAATCTGAAACTGTGAGCCCAAAAACTATTTCTTTCATTAGTTGTTTTGTCAGGTATTTTGTTACAGTAGTGAGAAACTAGCTAACGAAAGTGATATTTCCTTATCTACATATAGTATATACGGATCAAATCCAACAATGAAAGTGCAATATTTCCTTACATACATATAGTATATAAACTGATCAATCCAAGAATCTTTTTCAACCTACACACACACACACACACACACACACACACACACACACACACACAGAGAGAGAGAGAGAGAGAGAGAGAGAGAGAGAGAGAGAGAGAGTCCTTTCATAGTCTGTAGCAGTTAGTATTCTACTACTATTTACTATTTCAGGTCAACTTTTTTTTTTAACCTCCAATGTATATAAAAGAGAACTTGTACTTGTATTTTTGTGACTGGCTCTTTTCACTTAATATCCCCACTTCCATCCATGTTGCTACAAATGACAGGACTTCATTCTTCTGTATGTTTTCTATGTCTGAATAATGTTCCATAGTGTGTGTGTGTATACATATATATGTATATATGTATATATATATACATGAAATTTTCTCTGTTCATTCATAAATTATTAGCACTTAGGCTGATTTCAAATCTTAGATATTGTGAATAATGCATCAATAAATATGGGCATGGTATGCTACTTTTGTTTTGAGGAATAGTACAGATAGATCATATGGTAATTCAATTCTTAGTTTTCCAAGACAATACCATACTGTTTTTCATAGTTTCTGCATTCCTATCAGCATCATGTAACAATTTCTCTTTCCTTACATTCTTGCCAGCATTTGTTTTCTAATAGCCTTGAGGTGGTATCTCATTGCAATTTTAATTTGCATTTCTCTGATGGTTAAAAATATTGCACAGTTTGCATGTATTTATTGATCATTACTATTTCTCTTTTTTGATGTGTGTCTGTTTTAATTATGTTATTTTGGTTAATGTAGTGCTGAGTTTGAGAAGTATGGGTCCAGCAACTTTGTTTTCTTTTTCAATACCATTTTGTTCAAAGCTGGACCTGGTTATATAGGACTTTAATGCCAGCTACTCAGGAGGCAGGGAGATGGAAAGTTCAAAGCTTATCTGGGTCACAGAGTGAGTTTAAGGCCATTCTGGGCAACTTAACAAGAACCTTTCTCAATAAGAAGCTGGGGATATGGCTCAGAAGTAGTTCAGTTGCTTGGCATACACAGGCCGTGGATTCAATTCCCAGTAAAACACCACACACACACACACACACACACACACACACACACACACCCTACCTTTTCTTTTTTGCCTCTCTGGGACCCTTGTTTTCATATTGATTTTAGGGATGACTTACTTACTTTCTACATCAACAGCAAATAGTTGAGATTTTCAAAGAAATTGTATTTATCTTAGTGAGTTTAAATTAGTAAGTTTTGCCATCCTAACAGTATTTGATCTTCCAAACTTTAAATTTAAATTTCTTTCAATTTATATTATCATTCATCAATACTTCTCAGTTTTATAGATTTTAGTATACAAATTCTGTACTTCCTTGGTTAAATTAATTCCAAAGTCAATTACTTTTATATCATCATAAATCCAATGGGCTTTTTAGTTCTTTTTAAGACTAAAATATAGGGGATTGGATCAGAAGTTAAGATCACTGGCTGCTCTTCCAAAGGCCCTGGGTTTGTTTCTTGGCACCCGCATGGTGGCTCACAACTGCATGTAATTCCACTTTCAAGAGATCCCTGGCCCCTAAGAATACTAGACACACATATGGTATACAAACATACATCCAGGTAAAACATCCATACACATAAAAAATTTAAAAATTAGAGTTTTTAAAATAAAATTAAGATATACTTGCAAATAAATGTTGTATACATTTTGGTAGATACATAGCATATTTTCATATTTTCAAAATCTAATATCTTCATCTTGGTATTAATATCTTCATCTTGGTATTAATCTTAGCACCCTGGAGGTAGAAACAGGGAGATATCTGTGAGTTTGATGTCATCCTGTTAACATATATTTCATTTATAATTTTTGATTAATATGAAATAATTATATGCACTCATGGAGGTATAGTATGTTATTTTAACACATGTGCACAGATATGCTGACCAAAACAGAATATTAGCCTTTTATCTCTGTCACTTCTTTATGTCCATTGCCTTCAAATTTCTCTCTTCTAGATTTCCATAAGATATATAGACATCTCTATAAAATATATGGTATGTTTCTATGTATCATAGTCAGCCTTCTGTCTGCTTATTTGTGTTTTGATTCCTGTCTTAGGGTTATTATCGTTGTGATAAAACCATGACCGTGACCAAAAGCAAAATGGGCAGGAAAGGGTTTACTTGGCTTCCCCTTTCTCACAGTAGCCTATCACTGAAGGAAGTCAGGACAGAAACTTAAGCAGTATAGGAACCTAGAGACAGGCACTGATGCAGAGACAGTAGAAGGGGTGCAGTTTTCTGGTTTGCTCCTCATGGCTTGCTCATTCATTCTGCTTTCTTATAGAACCCAGGACCACCAGTCTAGAGATGGCCCCACCCACAATGGGCTTGGCCCTCCCCCATCAAACACTAATTAAGAAAATGCCTTAAAGGCTTGACTGCTTGCAGCCTGCTTGTCTAACTGTGCTTCCCTCCGCTCACATGACTATAGCTTGTGTCAAGTTGGTGTAAAACTAGCCAGGACAATGCCTGTTATCTAACATTGTTTTGTTTTTCTCCCCACACTTTCCTCCTGTAATCATTTCTACAGTGAGATGGCCTTTTTTAAAGTTTCACTTGTAAGAGAATACATGGTATACATTAATTTTCTCTGACTTTTTCACTCACTGATGTTCTTCAGTTCTATTTGTCTTGCCACAAATGACAGGACTTTACTTTTTTTTAAAAAAATCTGAATAATGTTCCCCTGTGTCTCTGTGTTTCTACAACATACCACATTTCTTTATATATTCATCCATCTACTGACCTTTGTAGTGGATATATTAAACGTAATGTATTTAAGTAGAGTATTAGAAAGTTAAGGAGGATTGTTGGAGAGAAAATGAACAGTTTCAAGATGGATGAAGTGTCCACAAGTGTGACAGTAAACAGGCTCCAAGATTACACACAGTGCATAGAGTGATCCTGTATAGAAAATGGTGTTCTCAAGAAAGACCTAAAGGAAGGGAAGAAATGATCCAGGTGGATATATACTGGGGATATATACTGACTGCATACAGTCAGTACAAAGAACTTCCGACAAGAGAATGCCTAGTGTGTTCAAAGAACATTGAGGAAGACAGTCGAGCTGGGGAGAGGAGAGTAAGCTAAATAGTTGGAGGAGAATAAACTCAAATTTTTACTCTGAGGGAAATAAGCATTATTGGTATCTTTCCAGCACTGGAGTGCCGGACCTGATTTCTGTTTTACAAAGATTACTATACTGCTGTGCTGAGAACTGACTAAAAAACAAGTAGCATAACATGGTTTTTGTTGCCCGTGAATTCAATCATCACAACTTAATTCATACTGGCTTCAACAACACACTTCACATCTCATTCCCATCAAACCATAACTAATTGCATCACGTACACTTTTGCTGATTGCTCCTTTCACTCTGTAAATGACAACATAATCACTGACCAATCACATCACTTCTTTCAAAGTCATTTCATCTGTTGGTAACTGGCCACTGTTCATTTTATTCAGGTCATGCACAGACAACAAAGCATATACTTGTCATCTCCTTATGTCACAGTGACAGACTCCTGTGACAATTCACAGAAACAAATAACAAAAAGGAGGGTGGAATTGGCCAGCAAAGATGGAAGTACAGTGTAGCACAAATAATAAAAGCCCAGAGACAGATATTGGGGTTCAAGCGGAAGATCAGAAAAACAAAGCAGCCAAGCCACTTGAGAGATCTTACTTCTACCAAGGCACAGACAAACAAAGCGGCAATCCTGCAATGCTCTCCACCAACCTCGGACTCCACACTCCACTGAGTTCCTGTCTCTTCCCCTTTATTTTGCTCTCTCTGTCCAGACGTATTCCTCCTGTCTCCACCTTCCTAGTGCTGGGGTTAAAGGCATGGGATCCCAAGTGCTAGGATCACCTTTGTGTGAGCTCTGATTCTCTTTTAGACAGATTGAATCTTGTGTAGTTCAGGATGGCCTTGAACTCACAGAGATCCATCTGCCTGTGTCTCCCAAGTCCTGGAATTAAAGGTGTGTGCCACCACTCCATGGCCTGTATGGCTGACTAACATGGCTGCTTTGCCCTCTGATCTTCAGGAAAGCTTTATTTATTAAAATACAATTAATAATAATGTACTACTATATTTCCCCTTTTTGTCTAAAATAAAAATGAAAGGCTATAACTAATGTAAGAAAAATGATATACAATGAGTACAATAACTATATACAATATATACAGGCAATAAATACATCAACAATGTCTAATCCATTTCCATTTGACAAACTCAGAGAAAATACTCCATTATCTATCCTATCTAGGTGAGTTCAAAGTCTTGTACCTAATTTACTATTATAATTTGCTTTCTTCATTTGGTAAACAAGGAAAATTATAACTAAATCTATCTAATCTTCAACTACTTTAGAGACAAAAGTAGTTAATACTAACTTCCTGAGTGAGCAGGAAGTGCAAACAAGTGACTTCCAAAAAATGTGAGAAATGACAGAAACAGCTGGCTGCCTGGACAGTCGTCCAAAGTTCCTCTGTAACATTAGGGCATTCATCTTCGGCCTACAGGCATAGCATATCTAACAGACTTTTCTGTGAAGCAGGATATTTTGAAGAACTGTTTCTCCTTGTCTTGACAATGTTTGGCAGTCTCTTTTGTGTCCTGCTTGTCCAATTAGGACAGCATACTGTCAGCAGTCGAAGTAAGAGTATTTACTTGCCCAATGGTTTACTTTTGCCACAAAGAATGTAAACTACATGGAGGCTGGAGAGATGGCTCAGTGGTTAAGAGCATTGCCTGCTCTTCCAAAGGTCCTGAGTTCAATTCCCAGCAACCACGTGGTGGCTCACAACCATCTGTAATGAGGTCTGGTGCCCTCTTCTGGCCTGCAGACATACACACAGACAAAATACATAATAATTTGTATACATTATAATAATTTGTATACATAATAAATAAATTTTTTTAAAAAAGAATGTATGATGCTTACTATTTTATCTGAAGTGGATTGGTGCTACCAGGAGCAGACATGTCTCATAGTCATAAAAAAAAAAGAGCCAATGTTATTAAAACATCTTTATGACATATTCTGTAGATCTCTGAAGTGTTTAAAGATGATAGGTCTATCTAAAATATATCTTTGTTTGACCTTGAAACCATACCTAATGTGATAAACTGTCTAATTACTAACCTGTATTTCCTTATCATCCTAAACAGTTGGTAACAATAATTTTCAAGAACTAGAAATTTTTATTGCATTGTTAAATGAGTTATATACCTTGAACAAGAGTAGGAATATATGTACAGTATGTCCTAACAAAATTAATCCAATTTCTGAGTGTTCTGTCCTTTTTCTGCAGATGTCTCATTTGTCCAGTGGTCTTCAGATTCCTTAGCTGGATGCCTTTATTCTCCTGAAAAGACAGAAACAAAACCCTTCCCCAACCCTAATTTTGGAAAGATTTTCATTTGACAAGTTATATCTGATCAAACAAAAAAAAACATTTGTTAGTTTTATAGGTTAGTTTAGATTAAATGGCCATGCTGTTTGATGAACTATCATCTCTTCTAATTAAGAGGTGCCTCTTGTTCAAATCGAATCTTTATCAATTTTGATGGTATCCATAGCTTTTCTTCTCCTGTGGAAATAAAAGCAAAACCCCTTTCCCAATGTACCACATGTTCTGGTTTCCATTCTGAAGTCATCTTTAAAGTTTATACATCTTTAAAGTATACTGACTGATATAATTCTGTAGTTTTTTCTATTAGCTAATGTCTCTCTGCACCTGTTGATCCTTTCTCATTAGCATTTAGAAAATTCAAATAAAGCTCACACTAGTGACTTAACAGCACACCTGAAAGCTCTAGAACAAAAAGAAGCAGACTCACCCAAGAGGAGTAGAAGACAGGAAATAACCAAATTGAGGGCTGAAATCAACAAAATAGAAACACAGAAAACAATACAAAGTATCAATGAAACAAAGAACCAGTTCTTTGAAAAAATCAACAAGATAGACAAACCCTTATCCAAACTAATCAAAAGGTAGAGAAAGAATTTCCAAATTAACATAATCAGAAATGAAAAAGGGGACAAAACAACAGACAAGGAGGAGATCCAGAGAATCATTAGGTCATACTACAAAATCCTGTACTCCACAAAATTGGAAAATGTAAGAGAAATGGACAGTTTTCTGGATAGGTACCACATACCAGAATTAAATTAAATCAAGACCAGGTGGAGAATTGAAATAGACCTATAACCTGCAAGGAAATAGAAACTGTTGTCAAAAGCCTCCCAACCAACAAAAGACCAGGGCTGGATGGTTTCAGTGCAGAATTCTACCAGAACTTCAAAGAAGAGCTAATACCTATACTCCTCAAAATGTTCCACATAATAGAAACGGAAGGGACATTGTCAAACGCTTTTTTTATTAATTTATAAAAATTTCCACTTCCTCCTCTCCTCCCAATACCCTCCCACTCCCCCAACTCCCTCTCCTCCTCCCTCTCCAGTCCTAAGAGCAGTCAGGGTTTCCTGCCCTGTGGGAAGTTCAAGTTCCTCCCCCCTCCCTCCAGGTCTAGGAAGGTGAGCATTAAAACAGACTAGGATCCCAAAAAGCCAGTACATGTAGACGAAACAAGTCCCAGTGCCGTTATCAATGACTTCTCAGACAGCCCCCATGTCAGCCACATTCAGAGAATCCAGTTTGATCACATGCTCATTCAGTCCCAGTCCAGCTGGCCTTGGTGAGCTCTCATTAGATCAGTCCCCTTGTATCAGAGGGTGAACGAACCCCTCGTGGTCCTGACTTCCTTGTTCATGTTCTCCCTCCTTCTGCTCCTCATTTGGACCTTGGGGGCTCAGTCCAGTGCTCCAATGTGGGTCTCTGTCTCAATCTCCATCCATCGTCGGATGAAGGTTCCCTCTGAAAATGGGGTACTGAACTGAACAGAGAATTCTCAACAGAAGAACTTCGAATGGCCAAAAGACGCTTAAGGTCATGCTCAACCTCCTTAGTGATCAGGGAAATGCAAATCAAAACAACTTTGAGATACCATCTTACACCCAGAATAGCTAAACTCAAAAACAACAATGATAGCCTATGCTGGAGAGGATGTGGAGTGAGGGGAACACTCATTCATTGTTGGTGGGAATGCAAACTTGTGCAACCACTGTGGAAATCAGTGTGGCAGTTTCTCAGGAAACTGGGAGTCAACCTCCCTCAGGACCCAGCAATTCCACTCTTGGGAATATACCCAAGAGATGCCCTATCATACCACAAAAGCATTTGTTCAACTATGTTCATAGCAGCACTATTTGTAATAGCCAGAACCTGGAAACAACCTAGGTGCCCCTCAGTAGAAGAATGGTTAAAGAAGGTGTGGAACATACACACATTAGAGTTTTACTCAGCGGTAAAAAAACAATGACATCTTAAATTTTGCATGCAAATGGATGGACATAGAAAACGCTTTACTGAGTGAGGTAACCCAGACCCAAAAAGAGGAATATGGTATGTACTCACTCATAAGTGGATTCTAGCCATAGTTAAAGGTCTTTGAGCCTATAATTCGTGATCCTAGAGAAGCTAAATAAGAAGGTGAACCTGAAGAAAATCATGTAGTTATCCTCCTGGATATTGGAAGTAGACAAGATTGCCAGGCAAACTTGGGTGCACGGAGGGTGGGGGGTGGAAGTAAGGGGAGATGGTTAGAGAGAAGGGAGAAGGGGAGGGTGGGGGACAGCCTGGGGGAATGGGATGGGTGGGAGGGAGGAAGGATGGTTATGGGAGCAGTGAAGTATATATCTCAACTAAGGGAGCCATTTTAGGGTTTGCAAGAGACTTGATTCTAGAGGGGTTCCCAGGCCCAAGGAGAGGTCCCCAGATTGTTTCCTGGGCAGCAGAGGAGAGGGTGCCTGAACTGGCCTTGGTCCATAACCATACTGATGAATATTTTGCATATCACCATAGAACCTTCATCTGGCGATGGATGGAGATAGAGACAGAGACCCACATTGGAAGACTGGACTTAACTCCCTAGGTCCAAATGAGAAGCAGAAGGAGGGAGAACATGGTCAAACTCTTTTTTTATGAGGCTATAGTTATTCTGATACCGAAACCACCCAAAGACTCAACTAACAAAGAGAACTACAGACCAATCTCACTCATGAACTTTGGTGCAAAACTACTCAATAAAATAATTGCAAATTGAATCCAAGAACACATAAAAAAATCATCTTCCATAATCAAGTCAGCTTCATTCCAGAGATGCAGGTATGGTTCAACATACAAAAATCTATCAATGTAATCCACCATATAAATAAACTGAAAGAAAAATACCATATGATCATCAGATTAGATGCTGAAAAAGCATTTGACAAAATCCAACACCCCTTCATGATAAAGGTCTTGGAGAGATCATGGATACAAGGAGCATATCTAAACATAATAGAAGCAATATACAGCAAGACGACAGTCAACATCAAATTAAATGGAGAGAAACTCAAAGCGATTCCACTAAAATCAGGAACACGACAAGGCTGTCCACTCTCTCCATATCTCTTCAACATAGTTCTTGAAGTTCTGGCTATAGCAATAAGTCAACAAAAGGAGATCAAAGGAATTCAAATTGGAAAGAAAGAAGTCAAACTGTCACTAAAATTTTACAGCCTACATCAAATAATCAAAGAAGGTGGATGGTGAGGACAGACAACCAAGGTTGTTTCCTGGCTCCCCGCAGACACTAGAACATATACACAGATGTGTTCATAAATGTATGTGCATACACACATACACACACATATAATACTTCTATACCTCTACACAAACAATTCACCAGGACAAAGCTGGGGACAGCCTCCTATGGCACACCACCACAAGAGCTCTTTAGCCTCATACAAGTGTCAGTACTTGCTGAAGTACTTGAATTACAGGTTTGTGCCCCTGTATCCAGTTAAGAACTTCTGTTTAGCTTATTGCTAATACAGTGTTTGTTTAATGCTCAATGTGTACGTGCTAAAAATTACTTATGTCTAGGTATTTTTTATAGTCATATAAAATACACATTGTTCCATTGTGTGTATGTATATGTGTGTGTGCGTGTGTGTATTTCCCCACTCTTTTTTGTTTTTTTTTTCAAGACAAGGTTTCTCTGTAGTTCTGGTGACTGACTTGGAACTAGTTCTTGTAGACCATGCTGGGCTCGAACTCACTGAGATCTGCCTGCCTCTGTCTCCCGAGTGCTGGGGATAAAGGTGTGTGCCACCACCACCCTGTTAATTTCCCCACTCTTAACATGACTTTGAAGGCCCTAGCAATATATAATTCTACTGTGAGAATATCAATTAGGATGTGCCAAAAATATGCCCTAGAATTCCATTTCTGTAGACTGGTTAAATGGCATGCAAAATCAGCCTACCTGAGTGTTTGAATCACAAGTATGCCGTTATGCCTGCTCCTATTTTTGATTTTTGCAAAAAAAAAAACCTTTTGTTTCTGAATTGCTTGTTTTTATTTTATTGCTATTGTTAGTGGTAGTGTTTTAACAAGCTGTGGGTCATTTTCCTTCCTATAATGGAGGGTTTTGTTTTTAAGTCTTAACAAGGAATTGCAAAAAGTGTTTACCTTTGGAGAGTACCTAGAGAAGTAAAGAAGGAATCTGTACTCTATTTTAACTCAGGTTTATTTTGTAGCATAGGTACATATTCTTTTGGGAGTATGTATACATGTGCTTGGAAACATGCAGATATTATATGCGGGACATTATAGTTCACCTGACTATAGAACAGCTAAAAAGATATTAAAATCATGGTGATAATTTCCCACACCTAGAGAGAACTACTACCCAGATTGTCACTTTAGACTTACTTCTAACTAATGAGGAATAATTGAGGAAGTGGGCGTGATAAAGATGTAACGTGAGAATGAGCGAAGACCCACAAAGACTGCCAGCTCGAGAGTGATGATGGCTGAGGAAAATTCCATGTCCATGGCTATGGCATGGGACTCGTCAGTGAAGAAAACTCCAGAGCAGTGAAGCACTGTGAAATGTCACAACTGCAAGTGGCCTAGCACAAAACACCTAGATGAGTAGAGTCTCTTTAGTGAGGAGGATCAGGAAGAAAACTGAATGGAGTGAGAGGACATAGGCCTTACAGATGCCCTGGTAAGGGATGTTATGGGCACAAAGTTTCCGAGAATGCAAAGGCCCTGATCTGGCATCAGAGAGGAATAGCAAAGCAGAGAGAGTGTATCACAGAGTTCTGCAAGAGTGGTAGCTGGAGCAGTGAGGGAGGGGATAGGGAGGGAGGGCAGAGCAATCAGGTCGACCTTCACAGCTCCGACAAAGACTTTGGATTTCATTCTGACATGGGTCATCATTGGGTGGCTGAACAGAGCAATGGAATGCTCTGACCTACAGATTATCAAGACCTTTCTGGCTACTGTAATGGATAGAAAGTGTGGGAGACAAGAATGTGAGCATAGAGAGGCCTATCAGAGAGTGTGCCAGTGAGACATACCGGTGGCTTACACTAACGTATTAGTGCAAATCTTATGGCAAAGGTAGATTCTGAATCTATCTCAAAGTCAGAGTCAGTATTAGATCTGATGGAAGAGATGTAAGGTACTAGAAAGTAAGAGAAAATGAAGACTAACTAAAATTTTGGCCTGAGGAACTAGATGACTGGTAATTCGATTTCTTAAGGTTAAAACAATTAAAGGCAGAGCATGTCTTGGTAGGTAGGGGTGCTAGGGAACTATATTGAGTTTATAATGTGCTGAGTATAAGATTATCTTAGTTTTTCGAGTGGAGAGATTGAATTGGAGTGGTAAACATGAGCACAGAATTTAGGAGCATTGATTTGGCATGAGATATAAATGTCAGAGTTCTTGGCCCATATATAATACTTATAGTAGGAATTGAAGAAATAGGTGGACAGATCCAATCACTGGGCTTTTCTTTCTATCACTTCCAATATTCCTGGACCTTCGAGATAATTTAGCATTTGGAACATATTTCATATGCCTTTCCAATGTGTTCTTAAGCAACTGCTCATCCAGAAAGTAGGATATCTGTATTCTTTTGCCTTTTGTATGACAAAAAAAAAAACCAAAGAGGGTGTGGTAGGCATGGAGAGCAGGTATTGAACATGAGGCAGAAGCACTTTCCATTTTCAGGGGATGAATTCCTGAAAGAACATATATATGTGTGTGTGTGTGTGTGTGTGTGTGTGTGTGTGTGTGTGTGTGTGTGTTGTAAGGAGGTAAGGAAATCACATGTTTGTTTCCAGACTGTATTGCCACATGGCAGTGGTTTACCAGCAAAGTTTCTGCATGTCTGTCTCTGGTGGCAACTCCATGGCTTCTCTTCTCTCTGCCTTCCTTTTCTCAGCATCCAATTTAGTTTTCCCCACCTAGATGAGTTCTGCCCTGCTATAGGTCCAAAACAGTCCTTTATTAACCAATGGTATTCACAGCATTGAATATATATAGAGAGATATAGATATAGATAGATAGATAGATAGATAGATAGATAGATAGATAGATAGATAGATAGAGATCTAGATATAGATGGATATATAGCTAGATATAGATATAGATTGCCACTAACCCACAAAACTCCGTTAGCTTCTGGAAGAGTCTTCAACCATTCATTTATTTAAGCTGAAAGAGAGGACTTTCTTGTTGTCATTGTGAATACATGACCATTAGAGGAAAAACTTTGTAGGCCACTCTACATAAAAGGTACTTTTGAGAAAATGCTTCCAGTCACCCATCACTTTTTGAAACTGAGGGAACTTCAGGGGTTAACCACAGAAAGTAGTGAAAGTTACGCTTCACTCTCATGCTCTGGTTCTCTATGGGAGAAGCAATGGGAAGAAAGATTGGAGCATCTCGTCATACTTAGGGCAGAAGAAAAGCTGTGGGGAGCCGAATTACATCACTACTATGCTACCCCCGCCACACACACACACACACACACGTATTAATTCACACCCTGTTCTATGAAGAAGCAATCATTAGATCCAGTTTACCAACAAGGAAGGTGAATCTTGAATGCACTTCCACCCCATCCCCCTACTCCCCACCCTTCAACTCCAAATGAAGTGCTTGCTGCACCTGCATGCTGCCCTGCCAAGGAGGTAGAAAGGAGAACAAGGCAAGGTAAAGGTGTTGGAGTTGAGAGTGTTAATCAGAAGAAGCCACAGCTCAGGCTTGGAGACTCAGTATTGTAACTCACCGCTTTGAAATGCTAATCAGGCGCTGGTTCCAGCCTACCCAGTGCTTTCATCCTAAAACCTTTAAAGACTTTTTGCTAAATGGAGCAACCACCATTTCCCACCAATCTACCAATTGAAAGCAGTCATCTCAGATTTAGGCAAAGCCCAAGCAGGGACCTCATCTGGCCCATCATTCTCTCCGTGGTAAAGATTTGGATCCCTGTTAAGATGCAAATGGCCTCAGGAGGGTTAGCACTGGGGTCAGGTCTCAGCAGCCTATGGTCTGTGAGGAACTGACCTTTCCCAAGGTCAGGTGTGGACAGGGATGAAGTACTGTTTACAGCAGGAAGTAGTCTGGCTCCTACCAGAAAAACACTTTACTTCATTTGGGCATAGGGCTCCTTCAGATGTGTCTAAGACAGCGTAGAAGAAGGTAGTGTCTTCAATTTTGCAGCAGGGGCGCAATGCCACTTAAAGCTTGTATTCCAGTTTGGCTGGTGGTAAGCATGAAAGAGTTAGGGTAGGATCTTCATCCCAATGGGAAAAGCAGAACTGTTCATTCTGGGGTCAAGCAATTTCCTTCTGACCTTGAAATAAAGCCAATTAATAACTTGAAAATAGAACTTGAGCTTCTAACACAATACAGCAGCCCCATAGCCCCATCTAGTTAGAGCCAGAGATGGTGGTATAAGTCTTTCTGTTACAAGTTGGCTGGTCTAATGAAACTATGCCTATATATATATATATATATATATATATATATATATATATATTCCTCCTTCTGCCAAGAAAGCTCTCCCAATCTTCTCATTTGTAATGGATTTCCTCCTCCCCATACTCCCATAGCCCTTTACTTGAGCTTCTCTTCTAGGGTTTCCTAGCGTCATCCTTATTAGTGTTATTTATGTGCACGTCTGTCTCTTCATCCAGATCATGAGCTCCTGGAGGGCTGAAACTATGGTTTATTCAACTCTATCCCCCATGGACTGTGCACAAGGCCCCACACATCATAAGCACTCAATAACTGCTTGCTAAATTAAATTATTACTCAACATCACTGTTGTTGTGATTGGCATTCATTCATTTAGTCCATTTGCCTCTTAAGAGTCTCCTGCCAAGGCTCAAAAGTAAAGATGCATAAGTACAAAGAGATTGAATTTTCACAGTTGATGATTAGGAACTTGTTTTTATTGAAAATAGACCAACAAACAGAGATGCTTTCTAAGGTCTTGCCAGCCAGACAGAAAAGGTTATCAGCAGATTAAGAGGCCTGTTCTCAAACGCCATCAAGTGTTGTTCAGTGTGACCAATGGGTAGAGAGCTTTGTGTGCCCATAAAAGCTGGCTTGAACACCACTTGGATTCATTCTGACATATGTCATATTTTCAAGAGAGGTGCTGAAAGCAGAGTCAAACAGCCAGTCAAAAGTGCCACTCAGCACGCTGGAATTGGCATTACATGAAAGTGTTAGTGAGCATCTCGGTGAACAAGGTTGCCCCCAGGTCTTCCCCGGGAGCTACTTGAAAAGCTGAGAAGTGCACTGGAGTTCTCATCACATAGCCGCATTCCCTCCATTCCACACCTCCGCCACCACATGAGAGGTAGCTGGTCTCATGGGCACTTTGTAGTGACTACCTTCTAGCTGTCAGGGTGCATTGATCTTCAACAATCTAATGCTATCAATGGAAAACAACACATCGTTATGGACGGGCACAGTTAGGAATCTGTGCCATATAATGTGCAGTGACATTCCCCCACCCCTACCCCAACACACACATACACCCCCAACACACACATACACACACTGAACTGAGAGAATTGAGTATGGACCGACGAACCACCATACCTGCAGTGCCAAAGGCAAGGTGTCAAGCAAGCAGGCAACATGTCAGTTATAACGGTGAGTCCTGGGTCTGAGTCTGGGATAGTGGCAACCAAAATAGCCAGAGTATGTCACTTAGACCTCTAAAGCTTCTTTGTGGAACTTGGGGCTCTGGGAGGATAAGGAAGGGGTGGAGAAGGAACGAATAGACTGGCAGTTAAAAGCAACTGAATAAATGGTTCACTCAGGCCATATACAGTAAGAGTGCTGATGGTGCTGCTAAGAGAAAAGACAGAAACACCCTTAAGGGTCAAGAGGTTTTGCTGGGGAATACATTTTGTTTCGCTTTGGAGCTGGAAATAAATGCCAGGGTCTCGTGCATGAAAAGTAAAGTCTCTACCACAGTAGTCCACTCCTTTGGGGGAATGCCTTTGAAAAGATATCCAAAATTGGATTAGGAATTGCCTAGAAGGTACATGAACCCCAGAATAGCTATGAATGTGACCCAACACAAAATCATAAACTTAAAAATTATGAGATTTATCAAAAATAAAACCCCCAAATGCCAGAGCAGATTGATTAGTGACTGCTTGGTAGTGGGAATGGAGAATGACAGAAAATGGGCACAAAAATGTTGGGGGGGTAGATAAATTAAATTAAAAAATAAAATTGTGGCAATGTTTATAGAATTCTGCTATATTAGTTAACTTGTCTCTTTGAGGGAAGAGGGTTTTTTTTCATTGATTTTTATTTAAAATTTTGTTTTCATTACATACAAGCCCCACTTGCTCCTCCCTCCCCTTCTCCCTCCCCCACCTCCCCCCATCCCACCCTTCTATCCACTCCTCAGAGGGGATAAGGCCTCCCTTGGAGAGTCAACAAAGTCGGATACCAAGTTGAGGCAGGACCAAGCCCCTCCCCGCTGTATCAAGGTTGCGGAAGATGTCCCATCATAGGGAATAGGCTCTAAAAAGCCAGCTCATGCACCCAGGATAAGTCCTGGTCCCACTTCCAGGTCCCCTCTCCCAACAGATCAAGCCACATTCAGAGGGCTTAGTGAGGTCCTATGCAGGATCCCCAGCTGTTACTCCAGAGTCTGTGAGCTCCCATTCACGTAGGTCAGCTGTCTCTGTAGTTTCCCCATCATGATCTTGACCCATTTGCTCATATGATCCCTGTTTCCTCTCTTTAACTGGACTCCAGGAGCACAGTCCAGTGCTTGGCTGTGGATCACTACAGCTGCTTCCATCAGTTACTGGATGTAGGTTCTATGATGGCAATTAGGGTAGTCACTAATCTGATCATAGGGGAAGGCCAGTTCAGGCACCCTCTCCACTATTGCTAGGAGTTTCAGCTGGGGTCATCCTTGTGGATTCCTGGGTATTTCCCTAGCACCAGGTTTCTCCCTAACCCCATAATGGACCCTCTGTCAAGACATCTCTTCCTTTGCTCTCCCTTGATGTAGGAGGGTCATCTGTCTATGTGTTACTTTCATTGGTTAATAGACTGCCTTGGCCTTTGATAGGACAGCAGCTTAGATAGGTGGAGTAGACAGAACAGAATGCTGGGAGAAAGAAGCAGAGCCAGGCAGACGCTCTGAAGCTCCAGCCCAAGATGGACGTAGGTTAGAATCTTCATGGTAAACCACAAGCTCGTGGTGACATACAGATTATTAGAAATGGGTTGAATCAATATGTGAGAGTTAGCCAATAAGAGGCTAGATATAATGGGTCAGGCAGTGTTTAAATGAATATAGTTTCCATGTAATTATTTTGGGTAAAGCTAGCCAGGTAGTGGGAACACAGCCCACTGCTTCTTTTACACTCCCTCTCCCAACTTGGCCATCTTGAGCTCTCATGTTCCCATTCCCCATCTCCTCCCTTCTATCCCAGTCCCAGTTTACCCCCAGAGATCTTAACGATTTCCCCTTCATGGGGCCATCCATGTATGTCCCTCTTAGGGTTCTCCTTTTTACCTAGCTTCTCTGGGGTTGTGGATTGTAACCTGGTTATCTTTTGCTTTAGGTCTAATATCCACTTAAGAGTGAGTACATACCATTTTTCTCTTTCTGGGTCTGGTTACCTCACTCAGGATGTTTTTTTTTAATTTCATCCATTTGCCTACAAATTTCAAGCTGTCATTTTTTTTTCACTGCTGAGTAATACTCCATTGTATAAATGTAACGTATTTTCTTTATTTATACTAAGGTTGAGGAGCATCTAGGTTGTTTCTGGCTATTACAAATAACGCTATGGACATAGTTGAGCAAGTGTCCTTGTGGTACTGTTGAGCATCCTTTAGGTATATGCCCAAGAGTTGTATTCCTGGATCTTGAGGTAGATTGATTCCCACTTTTCTGAGAACCTACCATACTGATTTCCAAAGTGGCTGTACAAGTTTGCATTCCCACCAGCAGTGGAGGAGTGTTTCTTTTACTCCACTTCCTCTTCAGCATAAGCTATCACTGTTTTTTTATCTTAACCATTCTGACAGGTGCAAGAATCACTTTGATTTGCAGTTTCCTGATGGCTAAGGATGTTGAGCAACCGCCTCAATGTCTTTCTACCATTTGAGATTCTTCTGTTGCGAATTCTTTGTTTAGATCTATACCTCATTTTTAATTGGATTATTTGGTATTTTGTTGTCTAAATTCTTGAGTTCTTTTTATATTTTGGAGATCGGCCCTCTGTTAGACGTGGAGTTGGTGATGATCTTTTCCCATTCTGTAGGCTGCCACTTTGTCTTCTTGACAGTGCCCTTTGCCTTACAGAGCTTTTTGGTTTCAGAAGGTCCCATTTGTTAATTTTCAATCTCAGTGTCTGTGCTGCTGGTGGTATATTCAGGAAGTGTTCTCCCGTGCCCATGAGTTGAAGCTTCTATCAGCTTCTCTTCTATCAGTTTCTCTTCTATCAGCTTCAGTATAAATGGGGTTTATGTTGAGGTCTTTGATCCACTTCGACTTGAGCTTTGTGCATGGTGATAGATATGGATCTATTGGCATTCTCCTACATGTTGATATCCAGTAATGCTAGCACCATTTGTTGAAGATGCTTTTTTGTGCATTGTATATTTTTGGCTTCTTTGTCAAAATCAGGTGTTCATAGGTATGATGATTAATGTCAAGGTCTTCGATTTGATTCCATTGGTCCATGTGTCTGTTTTTATACCAATACCAAACTGTTTTTATTACTATAGCTCTATAGTAGAGCTTGAAGTCAAGGTTGGTGATACCTTCAGAATTTCCTTTATTAGACAGTATTGTTTTAGCTATCCTGGGTGTTTTATTTTCCAATATGAAGTTGAGTATTGTTCTTTTGAGGTCTGTGAAGAATTGTGTTGGAATTTTGATGGGGATTACATTGAATCTGCAGATTGCTTTTGGTGAGATTGCCATTTTTACTATGTTAAGCCTACTGATCCATAAGCATGGGAGATCTTTCCATCTTCTGATTTCTTTTCCAATTTCTTTCTTCAAAGATTTAAAGTCCTTGTCATACAGGTCTTTCACTTGTTTGGGTAGAGTTACCTCAGGATATTTTATGTTAATTGTGGCTATTGTAAAGGGTGTTGTTTCTCTGATTTCTTTCTCAGCCTGAGGGTTTGTTTTTTGACTCATAATTTGAGGGTACAACAATCCATCAATACAGAGAAGTCTCGGTATTAGGAGTTTGAAGTAGCTGTTCACATCACATTCACAATTCAGAAACAGAAGTGGATGAAAGTTGGTGCTCAGCTCTCCTCTCTTTTTTGAATTTATTTTTATTTTGTGTGCATTGGTGTTTTATCTGCACATATGTTAAAAGTGCCGGATCTCCTGGAACTGGAGTTAGAGGTAATCGTCAGCTACCATTTGAATGCTAGGAATTGAGCCCAGGTCCTCTGGAAGAGCAACCAGTGCTCTTAACTGCTGAGCCATTTCTCTAGCCCCATTCCTTCTATTTTTATTTACTCTGGGATCCCAGTCCACAGAATGGAGCTGCTTACAGTTAAGGTGGGTTTGCCTACCTCAATGGACCTAATCCATATGATTGCTGACAAGCATATCTAGGGGCCTATCTTCTAGATCCTATCATGTCAACAATCAATGGCATTTGTCTACATTTATATAAAACCCTTGAAATACATATTTTAAAATTAATTAAAAGTTAAAAAATTTAAAAGGAAATGGGACTTTTGCCCTTTGGAAGGAACATGAAACGTGTTAAACAGGGAAAGCCTTTTCTAATTATGCAAACTAAACTACCTAAAGATCTCTGTGTATCTCATACCCACTTAGTTTTGCGAATGAAGGGGAATGGGAGAAATCTGTTGGTTCCTTTGGTATTTTTAGCTTCGTGCAGAGAGTAAGCACAAATGGGACAGACCTGTAGAACTGTTAATGGGGCACACAATGTGTTACCCAATAGAGAGCTGTCACTCTTGTAGATGACCCAACAAGTGTCTCTGACCACCAGCCAGTGGGATAGAGTTATTAGAGCCTGGTGAACACTGGTATCCAGAAGACTCACTCTCACATTGGTTCTTGACCAGAGAATAAAGAAAACAAGGACCATGATACAATTTAGGCAATAACTGCCATTCAGATGTTAGGAGAACGGTGCCATCATTTATTAGCCTTCGTGGGCCCTTGTCCTCTTCTGAGGGCAGTTTCAATCTGTTATGCCTTAACAGTTTGCATGGTGCTAGCCATCTACTTGGGAAATTGAGAAGGAAATCAGGAGGAAAACTTTAGCTTATTCACAGAAACAGTGATTTCCTGTATCTTGGATGACAGACAAGAGATCATGACTGATTTCCTGCTCTTCTCAAGGGAATAGTTTATAATCCTCTAAAGCAAGCAAGCAGAAAAAAAAATGAATTAGCTTTCTCACCCAATAGTCCCTGAGGAAAGTACCATGAAAGACCAGTAAGTTATTATATTTGTATAATTAAATCTAACACTCCTGTCAATTTAGTAATGATAATGTTTGTTCCTGCCTCCAAGGTCTTTAACAAAGTCCCACTTCACTGGCTGGGCTGATCCTAGGCAATGGCCTCAAGTACAACTGGAGGCTTGCCTAAGACTTACTTTCATACTTAATAGTCCACAGAAATCAGAAACAACAAAAATGGTATTGCCTTTTAAAAAAATAGGACCACAGAGGGAGACCTGCCAATGAATGGGTATCTGAACTGCCAGCATCCTGCTCCATTGCAAAGGATTTGCCTTGTGCCTTTTGATGTAATGGTCCATATTGACTCGAAGAATTACAATCTCTGATCTCTAAATTTTCTTTGCACTAAGTCAGAAGTGAAAAACAGGAGTCTGCTGACCATGAGCACCATCAGGGGAGAATTCCACAGCCTCTAATCTACCCCTGATGTGCTTTGGGGAGACCACGGGTTAACTCACTTACTTTCTAGGTTCGGCATTCCCCGTCTGTACCTGTAATTTTCAGATTCCCTTAAGAGCAGAATAGCACCATTTTTTAAACTGCCCTTTCTTTCTTGACTTCTTTTTGACTATCAGGAGGGTGACAAATGAAAAGGTTTCGTTTCTACTTATACTAAATAGAAAAGTTAAGAGTCCGAACTCTTAACTTGGTAGAATAACCCTGGGCAAGCTTCGTCACTGCATGTGTCATTTCTTCATTTGCAATATCTTGGTAATTGAACTAATTTCACTAAGGTACCTAAGAACTAAAATGACTTTGGAAATTATAAATGCTTAAAACTTGCTGCCTGTGTTACAGGGATTGTGCATTCTTTATGCATCCACTCAATTGAATGTGACATGGTCTATATTTCTGTCTTGTACATACATGAGAGGCAGTAAGGTGTGTTTGATAGAATCTAGGTTCAAATCACTACTTTGCATCTTACTTGCTGTGTGACCTCAGGTAGGCTGCCTGACTATTCTAGTGTTGTTTCATTATTTGCAGCTTGGGAGTGATGACAACTTACATGGCCCTGCTGGTCATCATAAGAGATAACTACAGGAGAATACCATGATCTATTGGGAACACACCTCTAACTTAATATGTAAGGGGCTCTTCTTTCAATGAGAACGCCAACTGAACTTCAGTCTACTATGCAGAATGACTGACATACTTTATAAATGCTTTGAATATTTCATTTATATTTTAGTAAATAAAGCTTGCCTGAAGATCAGAGAGTAAAATAAGCACCCTTGTCAGCCTTACAGGCCGGGCAGTGCTGACACACCTTTAATCCCAGTAGGCACACTAGTTGCCATAGAAACTGGTCAGTAGTTGTGCATGCCTTTAATCCAAGCCCTCGAGAAGGATATAAAACAGGAGGAAACAAGCTCTCAGACACAGTCTCGTTGGAATGAGGCCACTAGTTAGTTCCTGGCTGCTTGGCAGTTCAGACCTGAAATAATCACAAAGAAACTATATTAGTTAAATCTCTGCTTAGCCCTTTCGCTCTAGCTTCTTATTGGATAACTCTTATATCTTAATTTAACCCATTCCTAGTAATCTGTGTACTATCACGTGCCTGTGGCTTACCAGTTAAAGTTTCCACTGTCTATCTCCAGTGGGGCTCCATGGCTTCTCTCTGACTCTGCCTTCTTCCTCCCAGCATTCAGTTTAGTTTCCCCCACCTAGCTAAGTTCTACGCTGCTGTAGGAAGTCTTACAGCCAGTGGTTACTTGCTCACTGGGGCATGGCCTCTATGTAGAGCATGTGTTCGGCCTCTTTTCTGGCTGCAGGATTCAGTTTCTGATCTCCTTTTCAGCAGAGGCTTCTGATTTGTGAGTATACCCCTTAATAAATAACTGTCTATTTTTCAGTTCTGAGCTAGTGTGGGATTTCTTTTAAGCGTCCTTCCATGCTACCCTATCAGGCCAAGCCAGTTTTCTTTATCAACCAATGGTATTCACGGCATACAGAGGGGAATCCTACATCACAGTCTCATTCTGAGATTCATGGAGGCAGGATCGCCGTTTCAGACTGAAATAGAAATTAAGAGCTAGTGGCTGGCTACTTTGCTTTTCTGGTCTTCAGGTTGAACCCCAATATCTGTCTCTGGGCTTTTATTAATCATGAAACAATATTCTTGATTCAAATCATTACTTAGTAATTATATTTTAAAGATCTTGAACTGGAGAGGTGGCTCAGTGGGTAAAGGTGCTTGCTATCAAGTCTGATGACCTGACTTGGATTACCAGGCCCCATATGGTGGAAGGTGGAAACCAAATTCACCGAGTTGTCCTCTGACCACCACTTGTGTCCTGTGGCAGCTGAACACACAAAATAAAAACATAATAAAAAGTCTCAAAAAGTCCTTTTTGCTTTCTTTTTAAGATTTTGTTTTTATTCATACGTGTGTGTGTGTGTATGTGTGTGTGTGTGTGTGTGCATACACGTGACACTTGTATGGTAGTACCTAAGGAGGCTAGAAAAGGATTTTGAATCTCTGACTGGGTGTTCGAAAACAAACTCTGATCTTCTGTAAGAGCAGCAAATAGTCTTACACTCCGAATCATCTTTTTAGCCCCAAGTTTATTCATCTATTTTTTTGAGACAGGATTTCATATATTCTAGGTAAGTCCTGAACTCACTATGTGTTTGAGAACAACCTTAAACTCCTGATCCTCCTGCCTCCACATCCCAAGTACATGTGCCACCAAGCCTGGCTTAAGATGGGAATAATTTGTAAGTGTCCTTTGTTTACATGGGATAAATGGTTTAAAGGAGAGGAGGTTGATTTTGGCGCATAGTTCTCTAGGTTTCAGTCCATGCTTGGCTACATTGTTTCTGGGCCAGTAGTAAGGCAGAGCACCAGAGGAAGATGTGCTGGGACACTGCTGCCCTTGTCCTACTTCCTTGGGGTCATCCCTGTTTCATAGTTCCACCAATTCCCAGTAGTCTATTCAAGATCTGAATCAGTCAGTGGGATCAAACCACTCAATATGTCAGAGTGTAATCATGATGCCGTCATCCCTGGGAGCACCCTCCTAAACAGAAGTTCAGGTGTGATTTACTGCGCTCTTAGGCACTTCTCAACCCAGTCAATTTGACAGGCAAGATTAGCCATCACAGGGTAGATGGGAGGATTCTATGAAATGAACTAAAGTCTAGGCTTCAGCCAGTGTTTCCCACTTAACAGGTATCCAATAAATGAGAGCTTGTATTTATAGAAGAACATCAGATTAAAACACTGTCCTTTCTAGCATTATCTAATACTGAATCCCTTTTATGGTAGGTAAAAATGCTAGGATGCTATCAAGCATAATGTCTAGGACAAAATGTGGAACAGCCAAGTCTCCCTGCCAAATATGCTGTATATCCAGGGAGGAGACAGACTTCAAGATATTCTATGTGACTTGAAAAGCCCCCTGCTTACCAGTTTACAAGTGGAGACAGGAATGCTGCCGAAAGAAATGGCAGGAAACCGTCAGTTTCTATGCCTTCTAATTCTTTTTGTTCCCAATGAATACACATAAAAAGTTAAATCTTATCACTCAATTCACAAAAATTCTGTGGCAAATATTTTCTGTTCCTGCAGTGCATCTGGAACAGTTGACTTTATCTAAGTGTCTTTCAGTTTTTTACATTCATCTTCTTTCTCCTCATAGACTGTTGGAAGCTTTGACGAGGAAGCCTAGTTTCCCTCTTTGATGAGGGGTTTTGATAATGAGACTCTACATTGAAGGTATGTGCCATCTCTGACATGGTACATTTAGAAGGATGTCCCAGGAATTTCCACGATTTTGAAAAATGCTGTTTCCTTAGGAAAAGTCCTTGTAAGAGAGGGTTATGTCCATCTTTACTTGTTTAATCGCAGCAGATACTTTGGGAAATCACTGGGAATAATTAACCCATTCTGGATAACACGTGCTTAGCTAATTGGGCTGAAACCCAGGGTTGGTTAGCAAGTTGGCTGAGTGCCAGGTAGCAGGTGTCTGTATAGAGTCAGCCCTGATTCTTTTTTCAAAAGGAGGAAGGTCTATGCATGTTTTGTTTTTGAGAAAGTTTGCTTAGATTTTACCCCTCTCCCACCCTCATTTTCAAATGAGGACAAAAAAAAAGTTTGTTCGTCCTAAAGTAAAGATTATTTCTCTTTTATGTGGTTTTATTTTTTCCTCCAACCAATTTCAGTCTGCTTTTTTAAAAATGATCACTGCAAGTATCTCTTTTTCTTTATAACTTATTTTATTTTTTTATCATAGGCACACAACCCAAGATTATTTTATGAAGCTTTACTTTAAAACCTATGAACTAATTTTTTGTTGTTGTTAGAGATAATATTTCTGAATATATTCCTCATTGTTTTCACTTCTGAATTACAATGTCATTTTTACTTCTGGGTTAACTTGTAGTTTAGCTGTGCAAGCAGCAAATTTACATTCCATTCACTTTCCTTCATCTAACTATAAAGTTTCCACTTATCAGAAGCCCTCCAAGGGAGGTTAAAGGAGGTCAGTGATGAGTCCAAGGGTATTCAGCAGGATTTCTGGGTCTCAGTAAGAGGGGAACAACATTCCCAACATACCACTGATAAACGGGCATCTCTGAATATGCATCTGAATCCCTGCCCCCCGGGGGGCATTTGGATAAACACATGCTTAAGTCTAAGAAGAGAGACTTTCCCTGCACCCAAGCAAATTGGAGCTTGAGAAACTTTCCCATGAGTTTCCGGAATGTTGCTTCAAAGAATAGAATCCCACTTCAACTGGCAGTATAAGGACTGGAGGAGTCTCACTAAACTGAAGGGCAGGAAGTGAGAAGCCACTGAAAAGGAAGGCACCATTCTCTGTCTTTTTCTCTCTGTTTTCTCACCTCTGCATCCTCAGCATCACCACTTGGTCTATTGAAAATGTGAAAAAGAAAAAAAAAAATGTCATTTTAGAAAAGCTACTGGTGGCTTACACCGTCTTCCTGTAAGAAAGCAAAGAGGGAGATCAGCTGGTCTTTCCTTATTCCTCCAGCTCTGACTTCTTAGGATGCTTCAAAGTTTCAAATCACTCTTAGAAAATCTCTAATAATTAGGTGCTAGTTTTCGTCAAGTGTATAATTTTATCGACATGTCCGATATCAGGAGTCTCACTGATCAGTATTTGTGGGCTACCCCTTACTCAATTAGCAGGATTGGAAATGTGGCCCATGGGAAGAGCTGCATCTTGAGTCTCTCTCTGGCACTCTGGCAGACATCCATGGCCACAATTCTCCCTTGCTGTTCTCAGAGTTGGCCTCAAAATTCTTCTCTAATGACTGGATAAACAAATGTTGCCTACCCGCACAATAGACCACTATTCAGAACTAAAAAGTATGAGATCCAGAGATATACTATAATGTAAATCAACTCTGAAAACATTGTGCTAACAAAAGAAGATAGTTACTTCAAAGTCAGATAGTGTATGATTTTCATCAATATGAAATGACCAGAATAGGTGAAAACATTTTTATTACCCTGGTGCTAGGGTGTGGAAACCAGGGCTTGAGCTGAGCTATTTTCCTTAGTCCCAAGAACAGTTCATCTATTGAGAGAGAAAGGTGACCAACCATAGGTTAAGAAGGAGATTTGATGGGAAGTAACATTAAAGGTTAGTGGTCTATTTAGAGGCTGACGAAAATGTCTTCAATTAAATTGTGGTGCTATGCATTGTTCCGTGACTAAACTAAAACCACTATGTTGTAGAGCTTCTCTTTTTCTCTTTGGTATTTCACCCCCAAGACAGTGTTCCTCTGTGTAGCCCTGGCTATCCTGGAACTTGCTCTGTAGACCAGGATGTTCTCAAATTCAGATCCGCCTGTCTTGGCCTCCCAAGTGCTGGGGTTAAAGGCATGTGCCAGTGCCCAGCTAACTTGTATATTTTTTAAAGGGGTGAATTTTATGGTATGTGAATTATATCTCAATTTTATTTTTTGAACTTGTAATTTTATTATTTTTATTTTAATTTTTTTTAAAATTTAAATTTATTTTTGTCCTATTCTTCTCCTCTAAGTACTTCCAGACTATTTCTCCTTAGCTGCCCACACAACTTTAAGTTCTTTCTTAAAACAAAAACCCAATACAGCTAAAGCCCCAAACTCAAGAAAACAAAATAAAACCATACACACACCCCAAAACAACAAACTATAACCAAATACAAGTACACACACACACACACACACACACACACACAAAACTGTGGAGTCCACTATATGTTGGCTAACTATTCCTGAATATGAGGCCTGCCCTGGAGTGGTTGATATACTCAGATATACTCTATTGGAGAAAACTGATTTTCCCACTCCTAGAAGGTATAAGTAACAGTTCAGTTGTTAACCTTTACCCTATTGGCTAGATTTTCATTCATTCCTTTTATTTTTAAATATACTAAGATAAAACAAAGCATTGAAGCTGGACAAGACAAACTGACAGCAGGAAGAGAGTCCAATAGAAAGCACAAGATGCAGAGAACCATTCATTGGCACACTCAGGAATCACATAAAAACATCAAACCAGAATGCATGATGTAATGACAGAGGACCTGGTCCAGACCACTGCAGGCCCTGTGGTTGCTACTTCAGTCTCCGTGAGGTCATAGGAGCTTTGCTCAGTTGATTTGGAGGGCCTTATTAGCCTGGCATCCTCCTTCCCTTCTGGCTTTCACACTCTTTCTGTCTCTCCTTGCACGGGTTTCCCTAAATCCTGAGGGGAGGGATTTGATAGAGACATCCTTGCTGAGTGTGCCAAAGTCTCTCCCACTCTCTATGTGGTGTTGGGCTATAGATCTCTGTGTTTGTTCCCGTCTGTTGCAGGAAGAAGCTTCTCTGCATATCTCAAGTTTAAAAAAGAAGAAAAGAACCATTGACACGGCACTTGAAGAAACTACCAGTCATGGAATCGGCATGTGTCTTAAAATCTAAAGCTTTACTATTTAGTTTGTTAAATTCACCCACGTGCATGTGGCCGTCTCCTCCAGGAGTGGATTATGCAATCCCAGAACTTCAGCCTTTGCATCTATCATCATGTTCATCACCATTTCTTCCTCTATACCTGCTCAAGTCTTCCAGTACAAAAAGAACATCCTCTTGGAAGTTCCCCTCACTCTCACTCCTTCACCTCTGTCATCACCACAGGTCAATCCATTTTCCTTTCTCTATAATTCATCTAACAAAGTTGTGAATTACTGCTGCTCTAATTGAGACTTGCTACTGTGGGTTTTGGTGTTGACTGTGTGGCTCATCTGTCCACACATAACTTTCCCAAGAAAGCATGGTACCAGCCCTTAGGATTACTATAGACTATTAGAAAAAGAAAGATAATAATTCACTATAACCTCATGGTCCAAATTAGATACTAAGATAAGCAGGCTTGGAGAAGAAAGTATCACAGAAGAGGTAACATCTGGGAATAGCCTGAATATTTGAATAAGATGTCCCAAGGTGAGTTAGGAATTATAGGCTCCTACGATGCCAGCATGTGGGATGTGGAGGCAGAAGCATCAGGAGTTCAAGGTCATCCACATCTGTGTGTATGGCTAGTTTAAGACCAGCCTGAGTTACCTGCAACTTTGTCTCAAAACCAGAAACAAAACAAACAAAAAACACTAACACCAAGGAAAAAGGCTTCTCTAGATGGAAAAACAATCTATGCTGCTTTAGGGAGAGAAGTGGTCTTGGGCATCTTTGGGAGGGTTCATCATTTGGCAGGCTTTCTGAGATGGAGCAGGGTTTGAAGAAGATGCAAAAGGGGGCTTAACCATTCTTCTATTGAGGGGCACCTAGGCTGTTTCCAGGTTCTGGCTATTACAAATAGTGCTACTATGAACATAGTTGAACAAACACTTTTGTAGTATGTTTGGGCATCTCTAGGGTATATTCCCAAGAGAGGAATTGCTGGGTCCTGAGGGAGGTTGACTCCCAGTTTCCTGAGAAACCGCCACACTGATTTCCAAAGTGGCTGCACAAGTTTGCATATACACATTAGAGTTTTACTCAGCGGTAAAAAATAATGACATCTTGAATTTTGCATGCAAATGGATGGACATAGAAAACGCTTTACTGAGTGAGGTAAGCCAGACCCAAAAAGAGGAATATGGTATGTATTCACTCATAAGTGGATTCTAACCATAGTTAAAGGTCTTTGAGCCTATTATTCGTGATCCTAGAGAAGCTAAATAAGAAGACGAACCTGATGAAGATTTTTTAGCTATCCGCCAGGAGGTAGGAAATAGTCAAGAGTCCCAGATCCCTCATCTGGCGTTGGATGACGATACAGATGGAGGCCCGCGTTGGAGCACGGAACTGAGCCCCCCAAGATCCAAATGGAAGGAAGAAAATGACGAAGGACTGTGAGGGATACTATCACCCACTGATACAAGGGGTCGGATCTAATGAGAGTTTACCAAGGCCAGATGGACCGTGACTGAACGAGCATGTGATCCAACCAGATTCTCTGAATGTGGCCGGATTTTCTGAATGTGGCTGGCCTGCAGTCTTACTGAGAAGCCATTGACAATGACACTGGGACTGGTTTCCTCTGCATATACTGGATTTTTGGGATCCAGTCTGTTTGGATGCTCACCTTCCTGGACCTGGAGGGAGGGGGGAGGAACTTGGACTTCCCACAGGGCAGGAGACCCTGACTGCCCTTGGGGACAAAGAGGGAGGAGAAGAGGGAGGGGGGAGTGGGAGGGCGTTGGGAGGAGGGGCGTAAATGGAAACTCTTTATAATTTAATAAAATTACTTTCAAAAAAAAAAAAAAAGGGGGGGGCTTAGAGTGGAGCTTCTACCGAAACAGTAACTGAGTTGAGGTTGAGTCCAGCCTGGACTATATGAAACCCTGCCTCAAAAAGAAATAAACAACAACAATAAACTAGAAAGAAAAAAAATGAAAGGAAGGAAAGGCTGACACAACCAAAAGCAACTATTGACTGCGTAGGGTCAGAGTTGCTACTTCACCCCACCTGACACCTGTCCCAATACTTGGGAATCACAGATACTTGGAGTCTTTATTTCAGACACTGGAGCCATTGTCAGTGCAGGCTAATCTTTACACAGGAACCTAGAACTCACTCCATGAATGCCCACCTTGTACACATAGACCCACCAAAGCAGCAAGTACATGTGTGCCCTGGCCCCAGAGTTGTGGATATATACACTTTACATTTCTTTTACTTATTTCTTATTGTATGCATATGTGGAGGATGTACATTCCTGCTTCAGTGTGTGTGTGTGATGGTCAGAGGACAACTAATAGGATTTTGTTCCCTCCCTTCCATATGTGGGTTTCAGAGGTAGACCTCAGGTCACCAGACTTGGTAACAAGTACCTTTATCGGTAGATCCATCTTGGTGGCCCAGATGATACTTTTTAACAAAAGTGGAATGATTGCATTTTTTATTTTAATTATACTTTGCATGGAATTGATTGCAAAGGCTTGACACCAAAGTGAGGATATTGCTGCAATGCAGACATGAACATAGTGGTGACTGCCTGCACACCCTAAATCTTGAATTCCAAATTAGAATAAATCAGAGATTAAGCAATATAAAATGATATGACTATGTCTTTACTGGAAATTGAAAAAGAAAAGCATCGGAAACTCACGATAGAGCAGTGGCGCTTAGAGGTACCATTTGGGAACAGTTAAGTCCACTAACCTGTAGTCTGAAGATCAGGAAAGAGATGGAGCTTTAAGTCAGAGGGTGGGGGTAGGTCTAGTATATGCAGCCATGGATCTGGAGGAGCTCCCAGCAGGAGGGAGTGGGCATGAAGGAGAGGAGTGCAAGGCTGGCCAGATTAGGAGAATGTACAGGAATCAGCTTTGTGAATTTTGTTTACTTTAAAAGAAGCAAGAAATATCCGTTTATGGTCTGTGTGAGTGTTCCTCCCAAATTCTTTATGTTGAGAGCATAATCCTCAACATGGTGGTTTAAGAGATGTGACATTTGGAAGTGATTAGGTCATAAGGGTGGAGCCTTTGTGACAGATTAGCACTGCTAGGAAAGACTCAAGGGAGCTTGTTTGTCACTTCAGTCATGGGAGCACACAGAGAAAGCCTGGCCTCTGTGATGTAGAAAGCAACTCTTAACATAGTATACAGTGGCCTTCGTCTTGGACTTTCCAGAGTCCAGAACTGGGAGTCACAAAGTTTTATTGTTGATGAGCTGACTAGTTTACTTTTTGTCGTTAATATTAGCCCAAGGAAATTAAAACAATCCCCAAACTAAAACAGCAATCCCCAAACAGCTTTGGTAGATCACTAAAAAAACATTAGTTAGGTATGCTGGCTTGCACCTGGAATCCTAACAGTCCTGAGACTGAGACAAGGGAACCAAGAGTTCAAGGCCAGCCTGGACAGTACTGTGAGACTTGTGTCAGTCATCCAAACATACAATAAAAGAAACAGTGAAATTTGTGGTCAGATATTTTTCTTTTCCTTTTTTCCCATTTTGGGGATACAAGGGTTTTTGGTTTTGTTTTGTTTTCTGAGTTAGTATAGTATAGTGTTTGTCTCACCAGAACAATTGTCTGTTTGGAGCAGAAGTCCCCCCATTTTTGACAAGTGCCACTATAACTAAGGAAAAATTGTTAGGCCAAAGAGATGATTAGCAACTTTTTGAAAGATGCCTAGAAAATATTAAGGAGACATTTAAAAACTTTAGGTGGTTATAAAAAGTTTACTGTAAAGTCATGCAAATGTGTTTATATAATTCATTATTTACTCCTAAGAAATTTCCTTAATAGTAAAATTCTGACTATCAAAATAATCATAAAATCATTTGATCCCCAAAAACCACCAAAGAAATTTCATATTCTGTTTTCCCAAATTGCTAAGGCTCCAACATGTTATTCTTGAGATGGGGCTTGTTAAAGGCAAAAAGAATATTAAGTTCCTCTGATGTCGTGGAAAAGGAGCGGTCAAATTGGGTCTTTGCATTTAGCCTTCTGTTTAGTCCCCAGACCACCTGTTGGCATCAATTTCCCTTGCAAATGCCTCCAAAGTTGGGGTAGTGGAGTCGCCCGCTGCTGTTTTGTCCAGGATGAGATTTTTAAAGGCTCTGTTCATCCAAAGGCACCCAGGCTGCTTTTAGGATTCTTTTTTCAATTTTCCTATTGCACTATTCTTCTGGGAGGGCCTCCTGGACCCTGGGAAACTCCCAACTCGTATTTCCTACAGTAATAGCACAATCTACTAGCACACACATATACACGTGCAGCCTATTTTACCATCGCATTAGGGAGAAATCTAATTGCTAACATTTTACTAAACATTTGTAAAACAAGCAGATCATGTTAGATTTTCTATTGAACAGACTAGCCAGTTTTGAACAGCGTCTAGGGCCCTAATTTATGCCCTGTGTGCTCTGGGAGGACTCACACTTGCTATATAAACAATGTCAAAGTAGCAGTCTTCTGAGATGCATACTCTAACTTCTAATTTGATTTCAAGGGTACAAAAGACTCGTGTGCTCTACATCCTCTTGAAACAGAGATAAGTCAAATTATGATAAACTTTCAACAGCCATGTGCTTGGTTATGAGTCTATGGCCATCAGCTGCTTGTTTTCAGTATTTGGAGATACAAGTTGAGTTCCTCAGAATGATGACATAGTACAGTAGAAGAGTTCTTGCCTTGTATGTGTAAGGGCCTCAGCATTGCAAAATCAAATGCATGTAAACAAGCAAAATCAAAACAAATTGGCTTGCTTATCTTCTTTAGAGCTGCGTGCCTTTTAAAACTTTCTTATTGGGAGTTCACTGAGCATCAGACTCTGAAAGGATATAGACCCTACTCTCTGAAAAACATACAGTAGAACTCAGGAGAGGCAACATGTAGACCTGAGAGGGAAGAAATACAAGATAGACAGAGACCCAGAGTGAGTCCTAAGTGGTTAGGGAAACAGAAACATGAGTGGCTTCTGAGAGATGTCAAGGTCTGAGAGAACCTGGAACCATATTAGGATTTAAATGGGAAGAATGGCTGCAGGAAAGTGATGGGACCAACAAATTTGTGCGGTCAGTTAAGAACTTTACCAGCATCAAAAACAGAATGTCCAGCTCCAGGCCACAGCTTTCCTCCTTTATCAGCATCTGCTTTGCTGTATGTATCACCTTTCCTGCTGCAAATGATGAGGTTGTGAGGTGACTATGCAAAGTTCAGGTCTGGGTGGTACAAGGTAATGAATGAATATTTCCAAACACTGTGTTAGTCAGCTTCCTTTGGCTGTGACAAAATGCCTGCGACAGATAAATGAAAGGAAGAAGGATTTAGTTTGACTCTCTGGTTCAGGTTTTAGTCTGAGATAGCCTGGCTCCATTGTCTTTGGTTTTAAGAAAAAGAGAGAGAGAGAGAGAGAGAGAGAGAGAGAGAGAGAGAGAGAGAGAGAGAGAGAGAAGGGGGGACTGCTCACCTCTGGAGATCAGCAGACAGGGAAATGAGATATAAAGAAAAAGAGAGAAAGGGAGAAAGGGAGGGAAAGAGGGAGGAATAGATTTAGGAGGGAGAGAGAGAGACAGGTAGAAGGAGAAAAGGGGGAGAGGAAAAAGGACAGGGTGAGTATATATACAATCAACCCCAAACTTATTTTCTTTCTATGCTCTGCGAACTGTGCTGGCTGCTCTTTTCTCACTTCTTAGTATGTCTGCATGTGCCCACTTGTGCCAGAGGTCAATGCTGGGTGTCTTTTCCTCAACAATTTTCCACTTCAGTTTTAGAGAGGGTCTGTCTGAATCTGGAGCCCACCCACTGACTGGACTAACTGGCCAGCAAACCTCAGGTATTCCCCAGTCTTCGTCTCCCCAGCTCTGGGATGTCTGGAGTGTACTGGCGTATCCTGCTTTTGACATGGGAACTGGGAATCTGAACTTAGGTCCTCATGCTTGTGCGACAGGCACCCTACCAGCTGAGCTGTCTACCCAGGCTCTGTCCTCCTTCAGTTTCCCTCAACTCTGCCACACCCATTAAATTCTACATAGCTACATAGCTTATTTTTGGTTAGTCTTCAGACATCACTTTGAGGGGGTATTATTTATTATCTTTTTAAAAACTATTTTATTTATTCACACCATGCATCCCAATCCCACCCATCTCCCATCCCCTTGCATTAGTATCTTTCTTTTCTACAAGGTGAAGAAATAGAGGATCAAGTAAGGTTGAATGACTTTCCCAAGGTCACATAATGAATATGAAGCAGAGACATAAGTGCAGCCTAGCTGACTGGCTCCTAAGCACTGCGCCTATTGCTACTTTTATAATAGTATTAGCTAGAATTTTTAGAATTTGTGACAGAATCGTGTTGAGTGTTGAGAATGCATTAACTCACTCCGCTAACAGCTAGGGGTATATGTTATTATATATTTCATTGAATATGAAATTATTGACATTATAAAGCTTCAGTAAGCACCCAGAGGCCACATAACCCGACTCATAGTAGAATCATGTCAGAGTTGGAACTTAGTTCTGTCTGACTCCATGACCCAAGCTTATAATCCCAAGATACTGCTATCTAAATTCTCAATACAAACAATTTGATAGCTTCTTGCCACCACTGACTTTTGTACCATTAATCAAGAGATACTTTGATCCTAAGTGACTCAGAGAGTAAGAATGGTGATTGCACATAGGTAGCTGGCAAGTGCCACAGAGAAAGCAAAGGAGGATTTAAATATGCAGATATATGGAGATGTATGTAGCACAGCATGTGTGCGGATTGAAGACCACTTGAGGAAATGGGGTTTCTACTTCCACCATGTGTGCTCCTGGCATGAAACTCGGGTCAGAAGGCCTGATGGTCATCACCTTTACCCACTGAGCCATCTAGCTGGCCCCCATACAGGATTCTTGACCTGGACAGTACTCTGTGAATGCCTCACAGGAGCAACTTGTAATCTTCCAGGAAGAGATTTGTCAGTTGCATCTTATTCAGCTTAAGAAACTTTGAAACTGAGTGATTGATCCATAACAGAACACTGAAAATAGTTCTGAGAGTTAGAAGTCCAAGACCAGCCTTGACTACTCAGCAGGTTTGAGGACAACTTGGATTACATGAGACCCTGTCTAAAGCAACAAAACAAAACAGCCCCCCAAAGCAACAAAAATAACAGCAAAACAAAGAACAAAATTAAAAAAAAAACAGGTTTGAGTTGTTAGGGTGCTTGCCTGGCATGCACCAGATTTGGAATTCAGTCCCCAGAACCAAATAAACTGGCCGTGATTGTACCCACCTGTAATTCTAGCTCTTGGGGAGGTAGAGACAAGATCATCAGAAATTCAGGGTCATAGTCAGCTACATAATGAGTTCCAGGCAAGCCTAAGCTAGGTGAGACCTGGTCTCAAAAATAACTTTAAAAAGTAATAAAATAAAATAAAAATTACGGCAATAGTTCCCACATTGGGACCATCTTGAGCCCAGGAGTGTCCTTGGAGTGAAAAGCTAAAAGCAGACCTTTGAGGAGGTAACGAATGAATTCATGCCAGAAACTCTTTTCCTGGGGGCTGAACTCCCATGGATTCCATTTGCGTTCCCAGCCTCTGATTCTCAGGGTCCTTCAGTCATTTGTGACAAATGGTTGATCATCCAAGCGAAGTGACCTGCCATTCAGTAAACAGTATCTCGGCCCATGTAGAAGGCAGCTCATTTTTCTCCTTAGAGGTCTATTTTCCCTGTGTTCATATGAACATCTCAAGTAAGGTTCCTTGAGGCCTTTACCCCTGCTGAGGAAAGACTAGCTCTTCCAATGTGTTTAAAGGCTCTTTCTTCCCTGGAGAAAGGTCTTAGGAGGGCTCTAAAAGGTTTATTGCTCTGTGTTAGGCTTGCCTAAATTACTCCCAAGTGCTGCTTCCTCTTAAGGGTATCAGCCAGAGAGAAGGCGACCTTTTCACATCTAGAACTGCATTGCAGCTGCAACAAAGACCAATTAGTCTTGATTATGCTGGATGCATTGGGACGATGACTGTCCTCAGACCACCAACTTGTGCCACCAAAGGGCACTCCTGTTCCTCTGTTCTTGGTCTGACTTCCCATGACCTCTGGGTCAGCTCTCTCTCTCTCTCTCTCTCTCTCTCTCTCTCTCTCTCTCTCTCTCTTTCTTTCTTTCTCTCTTCCTCTCCCCCTCCTCTTTCACTCTCCTTCCCTTCCTCCCCCGCCTCTCCCCCCCTCTCCTCTCTCTCTGCATCTCCCTTCCCCCTCCCCCTCCCTGTCCTGCTTGTTTTCATTCCTGCCAGGTCTATGCTTCAGCCCTGGTCCATCCTCTGCCCACCCTGACAAAAGCTGCCCTTATTGTGAACAGGCCATCTATAGATCAGCCTGGCAGCTTATGCCTCAAAAACAAACAAACAAACAAACAAAAACTCACTGGGCAGGCAGAGGCAAGAAGTATGAGTTGGAGGCCAGCCTGGACTATACAGTGAGACTTTGCCTCTAAAGGCCAAAAACAGAAGAAATAATCCAACTTCCCTTGTCAAAAATCCACATGATGTCATTTTGATGTATTTTGCTTCTCGGTGGTTCATTTGAAAAATTCATGTCTAATCTTTAGATTACAGTTCTGTGACTAGAAATGGATTTAAGTCCTGCGGCCATGTCTTTCAATTAAAAACATTTATTGTGCACTTACAAATTGCAGTGAGCCTTAAGGGTCTGGTTCTTTAAGATACATCTTCCTTACCCAGAGATCATTGTAAAAAAGGAGTCAAAGTTAAGGACACAGCAGATCATGATAATAGCTTATTTTCATTCAACATTTATTATGTGCCAATTTAGTGCTCTACCTGCTTCTCTTTTTCATTTCCAATATGTATTTCTTTTATTCAAAGGCATGATGTTGATCTGTAAGAAATAAGCATGGATATCCCTGTCTGTTTCCCAGTGTTAACTTCAAAATAATGTAAGTGAGGCAAGACACGAACCTAGTGCATGACAGTAGACTCCTATTGTTCAATTTAAGGTGCTGGTTCTCAAAGCTGCTGTTTCACAGTATGCTTTAATATAATCCATCAATATTCTTTGGTGGGCAAAACCTAAGACATCACCATGAGTCCCATGCCTAGATGAAAGTCTACCTGCTTTCTAGCCGTATGGGCTTGCAATCCTTTATCTAGAATTCCAAAATGAAAAACTTTAAAAATCCAACATGATTTTTCCAGAATTATTTTTGCAACAAAACTGATCTGAATTGATATGAGACTATTTGTCATTTTATTCCACTTTGTATAAGTAATCATTTGTTTCATTACACATATACTAAGTTGTCCCTCTCAGGACAGTGCCTGGGACCCGCTAGGAGGTCTTTCTAGCATATAAAATGTATAGTCTACCTTATTTTTGAAATTTATCATCATCATATATGTACATGCATGTGTGTGTGTGTGCGTGCGTGTGTGTGTGAGAGAGAGAGAGAGAGTGCACATGTGCCGCGCCCTGAGTGTTGAGGTTAGGAGACAGCTTTCAGCCATCAGTTAACTCCTCCTACTGTGGGATCCTAGAGTTGGACCTGGATCATCAGGCTTGCAAAGAAATCATTCTTATTCACTATGCCTTCTTGCCAGCTACCAGGAACCCTACACTGTCTGGTAAGATCTAACCGTTTCTGAATTTGAGGATTCTCATGGTCTCAAGATTTAGAATTAAGGAAACTCTGAACTTAATGTGTTAATGTTATTTTCTTTTTGCAAGGGAGGAGTTGAGATGGGAGTCTTATTCTGTATCCCAGGCTATCCTCAAACTCATTTTGAGGTCAAAAGTGACCCCAATTTTCATAGCACTCCTACTGCCTCAGCCTCCTGTATGCTGGGATTACAGGCATGAGCCATTCACCTGGCCTATTGTGTCCCTTTTATAAAAGACGATGAGACTGAGACTGAAATGATACATCGGGACCTGCAAGCATTAGGACTGAAACCCAGTTGTATTTGCCTTTGGGCTCCAAGCTGCTCACCCCTGCACTGCCTCAGTCTTTTGTTAAAAACAGGGGCCAACTACATAAAAGAAATGCAGGTCAAGAGTTCCAGGGGGGCTGAGGAGGCTGGGGGGCCTTCCGTGGGGATGGAGTCAGAGCTCTTAGAAGGAAGACAGTGTATAAACTCTAAGTTGAAGCCAAGAGTGGATTATGGAAGGAGACAGTAATCTAGCCAAGTTCCGGAGAGGTAAATAGTGGATCATCGTGTTCAGGGAGGGAAGAAATGAGAAGTCAGATGCGGAAAATGGGCGTGGGTCAGAGCACAAAGGCTGGAAGCACCAGGAAAAGGAGTTTGGAAGAGGAACAGTGATGTTTCCTTAGAGCATATACCGGCCACCACGTGTTTCTGCCTCCATTTCGCCTTAGGGGAAGGAAAACGCAGATGTGGACGCCTATATCGAGGGCCGCATTTGTTTTCTTTTATGATGCTATTTTTATTAAGGAGATCAGCAGGCTATGTGGAAAGGCTGTGAGGCAGTGGAGAAGGGCAGCAGTCATAAAGGTCGACAGCAATAGGAGCTGCGCTGGGCTTTGCTGCTCCTTTGTAAGCAGAGTTAAAATTTAACCAAGGTCCTCATGCCTCACTGCAGCTGGCAGAGATTCAGTGGGAACCGCCAGCACCCACAGGGTAAGCCACAGTCCCTCCCTCCCTCGGCACTTGAAACAACTGTGTCTTCCTCCTATTTGGAATCCCAGTATGGGTCTTAGGGGACCCAGCCATTACCAGGAATTTCAACTTAGAATCTAAATATGTTCTTTTTGTCATGAATAATCAAAGTTCTAAATTGACATTTTAGAAATCAGGTCCAGTTCATGAGTAGTGAATTGAGTGTGTCTAATTACATTTTATAGTCATTTAACAGCTGTTAATAATGTAATTTTGTGTTATGCCCAATTTGCACTGAATTACTTTAATGGCACACATTGTATTTATTTTCCTTTTGATGAAACGGTAATCAAACACTAGGGAATCAACTTGGACATAGAAAGAAAAATTTATTATTTTTACAAGCTTGAAGAAAATTGACTTTAAAAAAGAAAAGAATAAATCATATCATAAAACTTAAAGTAGCGTTAACACACATGAATGCATTTCTTTTCTTTGCTGTTTCTTTTTATGAAAAATAACTCAGTGAGCATGGTATTTTTGTTTTCCATCCAAGTCTGTATTGTTTGATGTGAATCAAGTGTTTGCAAATACACATCTGATTGGCAAGTTAATAAGAGTCCTCCTCCCTAAATATCCTTTTGGACTGAAGGAACTGGATTTAGAAGTTTCTAGCATATGAGTTTAAGAGGTACAACACCCACATGAACACATTACTCAGTGCAAGTGTCCATTTCCAACCAGAGCCTGGAGCAGCACTGCAGCAAAAAACTGGAGAATGCAGCTCTGGAGGAGAACGCAAAGAGGGTAAGTACCTTTCTCCCGTTGGGTGGAAGAAACTTCTAAGAGCAATTATTTACTGGAATGAGAAGAGGTTCAATGTTGGGTCCGAAAGAAAAAAAAAAGGCAAACAACTGGAGTGGCACATTTTGGAAGGTCTACTTGTGTGTTTCCATTCAGTTGAAGCGCTTAACACATGAGCATCTGATATTGTACCCATAGGTAACCGTTTTCTGCAGCACCACGGGTCAATGCCCTTTGTATCTGAAGTGAACTATGAGAATGGAGCAGAAAGGAGTTCTGTCTGTCACTGCTGGCTGCCATCTCTCTGGCCAGGGCTTGACCTAGCATTTTCTGTTTTGCTTACTTGCCTCCAAAGACCTACGTGGGTGGAACAACAAATGGCTAGGCCTTGCCTCCAGAAGAGTGGTGGCAGTTCTGTGCTTTGTCAAGAGTAAGAGGCTAATTTCATCCTCATTATTTCTAGGCCCCAAGGATGGGGCAATCATGTGTCAAGTAGGGAGGGGTGGTAGGAGAGGTTCACCCTGGGTACAGGCAGTAAGAGAAGAAGGAGACACTGCCTGTGGAGAATTAAAAAAAAAAAAAAGAATAAAACTGAAAGCCAGTCTGCTTTTCATGCTCGTCCTAGGCTAACCCTTCCACACAATGCAATGAAATTCTTCCTGCAGGGCCGCCTGCTCCCACTGCTGCTCCTTAGAGACCCACTGGAGTGGGGTGGGACTCTCACCCTCATAAAATGAGAGACATTGGGTCACAAGATATCTAGTCTGTACTCTTTCTTGTGATAGTAGACATTACTACATTATTCTGCCACTAGCTCAGCTTCTTGTTGTCCCTGACAATCAGCTGTCACTTCTGTGTCCCTACTCCTCAGCTTTGCAGGGCTTTTCCCACATTAGCTGTTTGCCAGTGTGAAGGTGGTTTCCCTCCCTGTCAATGTCTGTAGCCATTGATTCGCTCCTAAAGGGTTTTGTGGCTCACTGAGTTGACAGAACCTTCTGTTGAGGAATTTTGGACAAAATGACAAAAAAGTGGTGTCAGGATATTTCAGTGGATACTACCCAGAGTCTTATGACTGGCAACAATAGCTAACACACACAACTCTTAGATCTTTGCTGCTTTGGGTAAATTCTATTTTTACCCAAAGGAAAGTTTTTAGGAATTGCTGGATGCATGAGGTGACTGGAGGTTTAACCCTGAGGACCTGGAGATCTAATTCTTGCCACTTAACCCTGGGAAATTCAACGTCTAATTCAAGTGCTAAATTCTCTTCTCTTAACCAATTCTTCAGGGCTGTTCAGACTAGGATGCAGTTAAGATTTGGTTGTACCTGTGTAGTGAACACTTATAGCAAGAAAAATGAAAGAAGGAAGGAAGGAAGAAAGGAAGGAAGAAAGAAAGAATAGAAGGAAGAAAGAAAAGAAGGGAAAGAAGATGGAAGTGCTCTAAATCAGTATCCAGATATCAGAATATGACACAGAAGCAAACACCTGGGTACAACCAGAAATGCCCTAAGAGTAAACACCTCACACCAATCAGGAGCAGGTACCACCAAGTCTGCAAGGACAAGATAAGCTCTAGAAGGACCATAAAAAACCTGACTCCAGGCAGCCCAGCAGACACTGACCTCCAATTTACTTCAATGCATACATACGAGCCATATACGCTAGCAACAAAAAACCCTTCCTGTGACTGTATCTATCAGACTCTCCTGCCTATGGTCTGGTTCTGACCTGAGTGGCAGTTGCAAGTCTGGCACCCTGATTGACCTAGCCAAGCACAACTGAGGTCAGCTAGCTTCCATTGCTCTCAAGGGGCATCACTCCCACGGAGCTTCTGCTGCAGAGCCACTCATGTTCTTCTCCACCAGTGGATGATATGCACTAAACAGTTAGACTTGCAGCCACTTGTTTCAGCTTTCCCCACTGTCTGTAAATGAATCTTGCCTCCATACATTTGTAATATTACTTAAAACTAGATTGTTAGCTTTTTGGATTTGTTTGTTGTGAGTTGTCTCCATTTTCTGATGTGTGAACAATAAACATTGCATTTGAAAAAGACTCCTGACTGCCTGCCTCTCTGTGACACAAGTTGTATGTTGTGTTCAAGATAGCTCATATATGTGAAGGAGGTGATAAAGGACAGTACCTATGTTTGAATCAATAAGCCATCCTAAACCTATGCAATTGCCTAAGTAGTCCATAAAAACACAGAAGTGTTGTTACTTAAAAAGGGATTCTTTAGTGCATTTTAGTTAAATAAAATGATCTTTGTATGAATCCGGTTTGCAGTCACAAATCTCTCTTTTAATAATAATGAAAAAGCAGAAGTTAGTCAGTGGTGGTGCACACCTTTAATTCCAGCACTCAGGAGGCAGAGGCAGGTGGATCTCTGTGAGCTCAAAGTCAGCCTGGTCTACAGAGGGAGTTCCAGGACAGCCAAGGCTACACAGAGAAACCCTGTCTTGAAAAACCAAAAAATAAAAATAAAAAAGCAGAGAGCATTGTGTGTGTGTGTGTGAACATCATGCTTGTCAAGGTTAGAGGACGACTTTTGGCAATGTATCTCTCATATTTCTTCTCCTGCTTCTGGCTGATTGTTCTATTTCCTCTTCTCGTCTAGCCATAGGAGTGCTGAGTGTTCCACCACTTCCAACTTTTCACATTGGTTCCAAAATCCAACATAGGCTGTCAGGTTTCTGCAACAAATGCTTTATTTGATGAGCCATCTCCTCAGTTCAATCACAGATTTCTTAAGAGCATTAAAAATAAATAAATAAGAAGAAAGGAAAAGGGGGAAATCTAAAGTATAGACAAAAGAAAAAAGGATTGGGAGATGGTAGGGATAATAAGGATTTAAGGAGTGAAGAGGGTGTAATATACAAGATATAGATACATGCAAATATCAAACTATGTCATTAATTTGTACAAGTGGTTACTATTAATTATCACTATGAAGCTCTAAAGTAAATTATGCATAATTTCCTTAAAATCCCCAGATGCTAAAACCCTTTATAACAAATTATGTAATGTCTACCTGTAATCTACAGATAGCCTTTAATTTATTTTAAATCATTGTTAGATGACTTATTATCCATAATGCAAGAGCTATGAAATACTTCCTATATGTCATTGTTTAAGAAATAATAATATCTGTTTATGTGCAGCAAAGATACCATATTTTTATAAATACTTTCAATCCTTGTTTATATGCATGCATAAATACAGAAACTATAGAAAGGAACCCTGGATATATTAACAAAATAATCTTTGATGAGTGTTAGTGATCAAAGTCTCCATGAAGTAGGTGATATGTCTGTTGTTGCTGTTGATTCACAGAATAATGGAGAAAAGGACAATTCTGGAAGGGGTTTTGTAATGAATCTTTCTCTCTACTGCCAGCTCCCAAATAACAGTACAGAGACTTATTAATTACAAAAGACCAGCCTTAGCTTAGGCTTGTCCCACTAGCTCTTATATCTTAAATTAACTCATTTATATTCATCTGTTTTGCCTCATGGCTTTTTACTTCTCTTCCATCTTGTACCTTCTGTTTCCTCTCTGTGTCCTCTGGCATCTCGCCTGTACCTCTAAACTTCTGTCATCCTTCTTCTCTCTCCTAGGAAGTCCTGCCTAGCTCTCCTGCCTAGCTATTAACTGGTCAGCTGTCCATTACACTAATTATAGCAATACCTCTTCTCACAGTGTACAAACATTCTACAACATTTCCCCTTTTTGTCTAAATAAAAAGGAAAGGTTTTTAACTCTAACAAGAACAATTATCAAGTAAAGATTACATTTTCAATATCCAATCCATTTTTATTTGCCAAACTAAGAGAATGCACTATATTATCTATCCTATCTTCATCCAAACTTTTATACCTAACTATTTTCTATCATGATTTGTGTTGCCATCCTAAAAATTTTTTAGACCTTAAAAATTCTTCTTAAATAAACAACTTAAGCTTTTATATTTCTTAACATTATAAGCTTTAAATCTCTTATGTAAGTTCCTCTTTTGAATTTGGCAACAAAGAAAACTGTAAAACTATAACTATTTAGTCTTCAATCCCCATTACAGACTCAAGAAGGACAAAAATATTACCTGAATAAACAGGAAGTACAGAGAAAACCACTTCATTAGTCACTTTCTTTTGTGCCCTACTTGTCCAGTTTTGGACAGCATATCGTCAGCAGTCAAGGCAAGGGCAGTTCCTTGCCCAGTGGCTAACTTTGCCACAATAAAAGTAAATTCTATGTGGAGGTTCTTCAATGCCCATCATCCTGTTTTGAAGTAAATTGGTGCTGCTAGGAGCAGACAGGTCTCACTATTATGAAAAGCCTTATGTTATTAAAACTCTGAAGTGTTTCAAGACCACCTAGTTATTTAAAATATGTCTCTGTTTGACCTTGAAAACATACCTAACATGACTATAAATATGATTGTTAGAGATGACTAGCCTGTCTTCCTTTATCATCCTAAATAGCTTTTAAGGACTAAAATTTTACATTACAATTTTAAAATGAGATATATAGGTACAATACCTTAAAAAAAGAGTAGAAATATATACAGTATAACAAAATAACCTTAAATTTGTATCAATATATAAAAATCCATACCAATGTTAAATATTTGAGACAAGTGGTTGTTCAAAATAGATTCAACAATCTACCCTTTTATCCCATCATTTTCATACTATACCGCTCTGTTTTTTCCCTTCAGAAGGAGATCCCTGAATTTAATCTCCTTTGTTCAGATTTTTTCCTGACCATGACTTGTTGGAAACTGTTCAACCTAGTTTTGGACCAGTATATGAGTGCCCATCCAATGGGTCTCCAAATGAGGCAAAAGCCCACAGGGAAAGTATCACTCTATAAGGACCAGAGACTTACTTTGTAAGGACCAGTGGACCTCTGGATAACACAGAATACTACTAGGACCACATAACCTCCATGCTCTCTTCTCTCTGGTAATATTAATGATTCTCTTGTTGGGTTTAGTGTAATTTTGTCAATCATGCATTGGACAGCTATGATCATTCTTGAAAACCACAGTTTTTCATGACTATTTTTTCCTAAAATTCTTTGGGAGCTGAGGTTTCTTAGGTTTCCTGTCTGGGGATACCAGCTGTCACTTCTGTCCCCAGGAACTGTTCTAATGCAGTGCTGACAGGATCTGAGGCAGATCACCCCTATTTCTGTAAATATGTTTTGAACAGGATTGTTATTCTTAAATATGCATGCCTATGTCAATCACCTTTTAGTTTTGTAAAGACAGGATGTATCTGGTTCAATATTTGGCCAAGGTAGCAAAATGATAAATGTTGTTTTTCATTTAAGATGTTTTGGTGTAAAAGTTGGGAAAAATATACTTGACATATTTGTTTTTCGTTGGAGGTTAATGTTGAAGAATAGAAAAAAAATAGTATTAGTATGGAAAAACATGCTTGTTTTGATGTATAATAAAGATGGCCGGAGCTATTCAGGGGCCAGTCACTTATGTGAAACTCATCTGATGGTTGGACACTTCATTTCATCCCATGATATCCCTTCCCTATCCCAAGACCTGAACCTATGCTGTGGTTGAACTGCGGCTAAGACCAATCCCCATAATGGTGATAAACATTCATAATCCATTGAACAACCAAAAACCACCCACCTCACCTCTTTGGTGTAACTGGAAGTTTCTCTCCCACCTGCCAGTTCCTGAATAACCACTCTGAGGCTTACTATTAATTACAAATTGTTTGGCAGATGGCTCAGGCTTCTTACTGACTAGCTCTACATACAAATTAACTTATATCTGATAATCTGTGTATCGCCATGTGCCCTGTGGCTTACTGACAATGCTCTGGCATCTTACTCCTCCAGCAGCTGCTGGCATCTCCATGATTCTGCTCTTTTTCACCCTGTGTCTCTGCTTGGATTTTTTGCCTGGCTCTTGGTCAAATCAGCTTCTTCATTAGCCAATGGTAATAACACATATTCACAGCATACATAGGGGCATCCATCTTCCCCCCTTCTCTGTCTGATTAAAAAGAAAGGTTTTAACTTTAACATTGTAAAATTATATATAACAAGACAGGTATCAATCAAGAATTACAGTTATGTTAGCCTATTTGTATTTGGCAAAATTAAAGAAATTATCATCTGTCCTCCCTATCTCTGTGAGTCTTAAGTTTTATATTTAATATATTGTTTATCATAAATAAGAAAAACTATAATTATAACTATCTAGTATCCAATTTCCTCAAAGACCACAGAAAAATATTACTTAAGTAATCAGGAAGTGCATTGTAAGCAACTTCCAAAACTCTAGAAATGACAGAGATATTTAAATGCCTGGACAGTCACCAAAAGTTCTTCTAAATTGTTGGAGCATCCATTTTTAGCCTATAGGCCTAGAGTGTCTGACAGATTGCTCAGTGAAGCAGGAAAGATGAAGAACTATCTCACTTTGTTTTGGCAAGTTCAGAAATCATTTTCCTGTGGATCTTGCATGTCTTGTTTATACAACATATTGCCAAGCAGTCCAGCCAAGAGAAGTTTCTTGCCCAAATGGCTAGCCTTGCCACTCTGAAAGAAAACCCCATAAGGAGCTTCTTTGTTGCCCATCATCCTCTTGAAGTAATTGGTGCTGCTTGTAGCAGACATATTTTACTGTTGAAAAAAGTCTAAGTTCTTACAACATTTAAAATGCTATATTCTGTAGGTCTTTGAAGTATTTGAAAAAAATGGGAAAAAAACAGATTGACTATGACCATTAATCATTTATAACTAACCCCCTTTAAATGAAAACAAACATTTATAAACAGTATTTTTGGGAATTTGGGTGTAGTTTTCTATACTACTTCCTGCTGATTGGGAGCACTGGTAACCTTATGGGGAACCTGAGAAAATTTAGAATTATGGTTAAATCTTGGCTGTAGTAGTCTGTGAGGCTGCATAGTCTCAGCCAGTTGCCTTGAAGCTGTTTTGGATATTGAATCACCTGGGCTAGCACTCTCATGAAGACCTCTCAGGGGTATTACTTGATTCAATTGAATTAGGCTGGAAAGAAACTACGTTTTTCATCTTCTGTGGAAACAAAAGCAGAGCCTCTTCTCAAAGCAACATAACTTTAGACCCAAATTTTGAAGTCAAGATACCTTTATGTTGGTTTAGATTAGCAGCCCCAACAATCAAATGTCTCTCTGTTGTTAGCTCATTAAAAGTCAAAAAATTCAAATAATGCAATAGTATACATAACCCAGACTGTCTGAGTATTTTCCATCTTTACATGGCTTTTTAATATTACTTTTACTGTCTCTTTAAAGGCTTTATTTTTTAAAACTATTTCTTTCTATGGTTGCCTATACCCATTTTCTTTTTTCTTAAGCCTACATACATTTTTTTAAACACACTGTGACCTATTTAAAGGTTTATTTTTGTCTCAGTCTGCCTTTTATTGTGTATCTGTAATCATTATTTGATCACTATTCTAAACTGGTAAGTGGGCGTAGCTAGGACCAAAATGGCCACTTTAGCTGTTGGTTTTGCCCCACTTGACTTTTCAACATGGCAGGGGTAGCAACAAGCTTCACACTTACCCTGCCCCCCAAATGATGCCATCAGATAGTGTACAGCCAGCCCACAAACTTTTTTTGTCTGTATGAGTGAAAGTTAAATCCATAACACAGTGTGTGGTTGATTAGCCTCTCCATGCCGATGCCTATATGAGACTATGGAAACCAGCTACAATGCTTAGCTCATGGCGACTGGTGGCTGACTCTGTCTTGCAGGTAGCTGTTTGGAGACATGACTCCGTGTTGCTGCTGCTGCTGCTGGCATGAGACTCTGAGACTAGGACACCCATAGTGGCTCGATTTCTGAATGTTCAGAACCTTTTTTTTTTAACTCTCTCAGGCCCTAGGGAATTTCAAGAGCCTCATGCTGGTATACCGTAGTTTTGTAACTGGAAGTTCCTCTCCTGCCTGTTAGTTCCTGAAGAACCATTCTGAGGCTTAATATTAAATAGAAACTGATTGGTGGTTCAAGCTTCTTACTAACTAACTCCACATACAAATTAACCCATTTCTAATAATCTGTATATCAACATGCACCCCATGGCTTACAAGTAATGCTCTGACATCTTACTCCTCCAGCAGCTGCTGGCGTCTCTGTGACTCCACCCTTTTTCTCCTTGAATCTCTGTTTGGATTTCCCACCTGGCTCTATTCTGCCTGGCTATTAGCCAAACAGATTCAGAGCATACAGAAGGGCATCCCACATCACTTGGGAATGTGGGTGTCATATTCTCTAGATTGCTTCCTGTTGTTTGGGGGTGACAGCTTGTTTGGAGGACCCTGAGAAAACTGGGATAATGGTCAAGTCCTGGGAGAGCTAGCTGTATTTTTTGTTTAGTCTCTGTGTGGTGGGAAAGTGTAGAGCTTATCTGAAGTTTTGGCTGGAGTAGTCTGTGAGACTGGACCATCTCAGCTAGCAGCTTTGAAGTTTTGAGGAAACTGTAAAAGAGGCATTCTGAGAAGCTAGATCATCTGGACTACTTGTCTCTATTGGTGTCTGGTCCTTTTTTTCTGAGAACACAAACTATAAAAGGTAACATATGTATCTGCATTAACACAAGTATAGAATATGTGATGTGCACAAGTCACCTAAAGTTTTTTTGTTCTATGTGTGAGCAGATAAAAAGGCATCTCTGAAAGAGGTTTGGACTCTATAGCCAAACCTTTACCCATGCCATATAAAAGATGGCATGCAATAATAAGTCATGAGGACTCTGTAGGCAACAAGATTTCTCATGTCTCATTCAGTCTCAGAGCTGTTCCCATATAGAAGGATTAGCTTATATGTCACCTGTCTTGTAGCTTTTCTTGGTTTCTTTCTTCATGTCTGTGGCCAAGATTTTCAGGAGGTCTCCCCCCATTAAATCTTGTCTCCATTAATTTTGAAGGAATCCACAGCTTTTTGTTTCTGTGGAAACAAAAGTACAACCTCTCCGTCAATGCAAAACATTTTCCATTCTGAACTTCCATTCTGAAGCCAAGATGTCCCTCAAGTATATAGGCTGATTTAATTCTGCAGTCCCTTTTATAATCCAACGTCTCTCAACAGCTGTCATTCTCTGCTTATTAGCATTCAAAAATTTTAAATTAACGAAACACCATATAAGGTCCAAACTCCTTGTTTTGTAATATTTCTCATCCTCATGTGGCTCATTTTTTATATTACTTTACTACTAAGCACCTGTTGTGTTTTTGGATTATATGAACCAAACCTTAAACCTGCTGTGGCTCCACACATGGTGCTAGCTGGCTCAAGCCCTTGATAATGGCAGGGAGCCACATTTCTGTATGCCTCGACCTGCCTGAGAGACTTTGAGACTAGGAAGCTGGATCTGGCTCTTTGTTTGTGTGTCTGGAACTTAAAAAAAAAAGTTTACTCAGGTCTTAATGTGGAAATACATGCCCACACATTGGATGCCATATGTAACAATTCTTTCTGTGTACTGCCAGCTCCCAAATAATGACACAGAGACTTCTTAATTATTAAAGTTCAACCTTAGCTTAGGCTTGTCCCACTAGCAGTTATAGATTAAATAAGTCCATTTATATTAATCTATGTTTTGTTTTTTGACTTTTTACCTCTTTTATATCTTTTAATTCCTATTTCCTCTCTGTGTCCTCTGGCTTCTCACCCCCAACCTGTGCCTCTCAACTTCTCTCCTCCCTCCCTCCCACCTCTCTCTCTCTCTCTCTCTCTCTCTCTCTCTCTCTCTCTCTCTCCATGTCTATCTCTCCTGCTTAGTTAATAACCATTCAGCTTCTTATTACACCAACCAGAGCAATATATCTTCACACAGTGTACAAATATTCTGCAGCAGAGTGCCTAGAAATGCAAATGCCTAGACATACAAACCCACAGGCCCACCCCAAAAGATGTACTATAGAGTATAATATGAATATAATGTAGAAAATCTAGTTTTAAACAAAGGTGATGTTTTCTCGGTCTGTTGTAAATAGATACTCTCCTTTCTAAGTAATCATCTATGTGGTAATATACTTCTCAACTACACTGGCTATCAGTTTTGAAAACTCTTCTGAGAAATGCCTTCAGGTATAGTTGAAGTATTGCAAAAATCAACTTTCATGAAACAACATTTAAAACTGTAAGATTTTGATCCAGGAGTAGAGGCATATGCCTTTAATCCCAGTCTTTGGGAGGTGAAGGCAGAAAGACAAGCCATTCAAGTTTGTCCTCAACTACATAGTGAGTTTGAAGCCATCCTGACTTTCATGAGACTCTGTCTAACAAACAAATAAACAAACAAGTAGAAGACTTGTTTCAAGCTCATCTCTGCTGTTCAGCAGCTATGAGACTCTAAACAAGTCATTTTCCCTCTGAAGTTTACACTGTTCTTCTATAAAGAGTGAGTTTGAATTATCTTTCATCATGAATTATTCTGACCAAAATTATTATGCTAATTTATTCAGCTACAGCTTCCACATCTCTAGAGTCTACCAGCTTCACATTGATGAATTTAATATTTTTTTCCAATTTTAATTTATAAGAGCTCACAGTTAAGAGATTGTCTTGAGTTGCAAATAAGATGTGGATGCTGAACTTTTAAACTGTTGGGATTGTTAAAGATCATGAGGAAATTTGAAGTCAGATAGTGTTTTTCATTGTGGGATGAACATGAGACTTTGGGGACAAGAGGTAGAAAGTTATAATTTAACATGACTACATTTGGTATCAAGTAGCTGAGGGGTCAGTCATTAGGAGTAAGCTCAATTGTTGACTTTCTGAACTCTAGAATCACCTAGGATTTGGGCATACGGGTATGCCTGTAAGAGACGATTTTGAGGAAATCAATATCCTTTGGAAGACCTGCCCATTGCAGGTGGTATCATTTCTCAGAATGGAATCCTAAAATGTATTAAAAGAAGACAGTAAGCTAGGCACAAATATGTATCACTCTTACACTTGATTGTGGAAGCAATGAAGCTAACTACTTCCTTAAGCTCTTGTAGCCATGGCTTTCCTGTCCTATACCCTTGAACTGTGAGTCAAAATAAGTTCTTTTCAGTTTTTTTTGTAAGAATGTTTCGTCATGGCAACAGGAAATATAGGACTAAACAACAGGAAGATAAAGAAGCGAGTGATACTATAAAGTAATGGAAAGAATTTTTCTATTTATATATTGAATTAAGTGAATAAATCTCAAAATGTGCAGTAAGTGAAAGAAATCTTGTATAAAAGTGTACAATGTTATTCCATATTATGGCTTTTTTTTTTTTTCGAGACAGGGTGTTGCTACCCTGAACTAACCCATCTCCATTAATCTGTGTATCGCCACGTGGCTGTGGCTTACCAACAAGGTTCCAGCACATCTGTTTCCAGTGGAGGCTCCATGGCTTCTTACTGACTCTGCCTTCTTTCTCTCAGGATTCAGTTTTAGTTTTCCTGCCTAGCTCTATTCTGGTAAGCCACTGGCCAAAACAACTTTATTAATTAACCAATAAAAGCAACTTATATACATAAGGACTTCCAACACCAACATGTTTTTTTTTTGTAGCTTTGGAATCTGTCCTGGAACTAGCTCTTTTAGATCAGGCAGGCCTTGAACTCACAGAGATTTGCCTGCCTCTGCCTCCCAAGTGCTGTGATTAAAGGCATGTGCCACCATCACCTGGCTTATATTATGATTTTTGTTTTGTTTTGTTTGAGACAGGGTTTTTCTACAAAGCCCTGGCTTTCCCAAACTTGATATGTAGACTAAGTTGTCTTTGAACTCACAGAGATCTGTTTCTTCTGCCTCGTAAGTATTGGAATTAAAGGCATGCACCACTACACCAAGCCTCATTTTGTGACTTTTTAAAAAATGATTTATTTATCTTTATTTTATTGCAGTAGTGTTTTGTTGCATAAATATCTGTGTGAAAGTGCTGGATCCCCTAGAACTAAAGTTACAGACAGTTTTGAACTGCCATATGGTTGCTGGGAATTGAACCCGGGCCCAGTGATCTTAACCTCTGAACCATCTCTCCAGCCTGTCATTTTATGATTCTTAAAAACATTAAATGTATTCTGTAGTGAGAGAAAAAGATGTTGAAAATGACCTGTGTCTTGGCTGGGGTGGTAGTGAGAAGGCTACATACTGTTTTCAAGTCTCATTATACTTGAAATGTAGTATTTTAATATAGTTTTTAAATTATTCATCAATAAAAATTATTTTCAATGTTGAGACAGTGGATAGCCCCAAACTTGTCTTGATCCTCCTGTCTCCTAGTACTGGGGTATAGACATGCACCAGCACCTTGCCCAGTTGAATTATTTTGAATAATATGGTATGGTTTGAACTTACTTACTGCAGGTTGTTCCAGATGACTTTTAATTGCTGGCAAAAAAATCAATCAATTTGTAAATCACTCAACCAGTTGGTAATCACAGAACTTCTTGTTCCATGACCCTTAGAAGATTTCTCTAGGGCTCAGGGTCAAGCAGGATACATGCCTCCATATAAACCACAGCTGCTGTTCCCATAACCATCTGTTCCTCAGCTGTCTCAGGCCAACGCTGGTCTGCCTGTCTCGCAAAGATTCTTTCCTTGTTTCTAGGGAATGTCCCTTTCATAGAAAGGTCCCTGCTTCTTGGTGCATGCAAGCAGAGAAGGGTGGGAGTAGGGTCTGTCATTGCATACTCTCTCCTGGCTCAGAAATAAAATGGGACTTGGACTGGTCTTTTTATGTTTAAGAGAGTCATGAAAGTTGCTAAATTATTATTGCCACATCTTGATATTTTTCTGGTTTCTGGGACATACCATTATTTTCTTTTAAATCTTAGACCCTTTGCCCTTGTGGTTTCCTTTATCAAGGAAATTCTGACATTCAAACCTCAAGCCTTTGCATTATTGCCTGGCTCCTGGCCCTCTTCTTAGTTTTAGGGGAAACTATCATTTCCATGGGAAGACTTTACTTTGTGAAACTTCTCTCATGAGTCTGTTTCATGACGCTACTTCATTCTTTATGACTCCAATCACTGCTGCAATTGAAAATCTTTTCCCATTGAACTGTGAAGTTCTATTTGGGGAGAGTTTCTAGTTTGTTGTATAAATTGGCTTTATTTTTCTCTCCTGTGTCTTTCCTACCTCATACAGAATCTTAGAAATATCTGTTGGGTAAAGAACTTGCTACTCTCTGAACAATAATGTATACCAGTGCTGTGAGCCACATCCTTCTCCTTTCTTGGCCCCTAATCCCTCTGAAAGATTTCACTTCCGTGGTATTCATATTCTTTCATTGGCAACAGGCTTAATTTTTTTTCTAACTCAAAGCTAGTCTTAAGGGGTTATGGAGATGTCTCAGTGAATAAAGCATTTGCTATGCAAATATGAGGACTAGAGTTTGGATTCTCAGAACTCCCATAAATTGAATGTGTCAGCATTCCACTGTAATCTCAACATGTTTACAGTGCATGGAAGTCAAAGACAGGACGATCCCAAGGGCTCCCAGGCTAGCTGGCCTGGCATATGCAGGGATGAATAGCAAGACATCCTACCTCAAATAAGGTAGAATGTGAAGATAGACCAACACTTGTGGCTGTCTTCTGATTTTCACGTGTGCTGTGGAATGAGTGTGCCAGCACACACACATTGTGGAAATTGCTTTAACCATGTAAAGGTGTCTTACATTTGTTTATGATGCATTTGTTTATTTATGAAATAATGGGTTATTGTTTCACCTTGCCTGTCTAAGGTAACTGATTAGTCTAATAAAAAGCCGAATGGCCAGTATCTAGACAGGAGCAGGATTCTCTCTGCTGGTGGGCAGAGAGAATAAATAAGAGAAATCTAGGCTCAAGAAGAATAAGAAAAGAACAGAAGAGAATGAAGGAGAGGGACACACCCAGGGCCAGAAGCCAAGCTGTTTCCAGCCAGACACAAGAAGCAGGAAAAGATATACAGAATGAAGGAAAGGTTAAAAAAAAAGCAAAATGTAGATAAAGAGAAGCAAATTAAAGCAGATTAAAATAAGAGTTAAGATAGGGCTGAACACTTATAACTAATAAGTCTCCATGTCATGATTTGGCAGCTGGTTGGTGGCTAAAAAGAACAAGTCTGCTACACACACACACACACACACACACACACACACACACACACACACACCAAAGAGAGAAATATATATGCCCCTCAACACATACACACATACATGAAGTCGTGAGCCCATTATCTTTCTGTGTGTTTTATGATTGTGTGTGTAGGTGTGCATGTATCCCAGTGACTGTGTGGAGGCTAGAGAACAAACTCTAATCATCAGGTTTGGCAACAAATAATTTTAATCTACTAAGGCCAGCCAGTTCGGTCAGCCTACCCTTGAACATCTTTTCTTAACGAGCAGACTTTTTGGTGCTGTAAATGGAACTGTAGGCCTTGGGAATGGGAAGTAAGTACTCTACTGTGGAGCTACATCTCCAGGAGCCCAAAACAGACCATTATGTGCTCATTCTCTCTCTCTCTCTCTCTCTCTCTCTCTCTCTCTCTCTCCTTCTATTTGTTTGTTTGGTGTTTTTTTTTTTTTTTTTGAGACAGGGTTTCTCTATAGCTTTGAAGCCTGCCCTGGAACTACCTCTGGTAGACCAAGCTGGTCTCAAACTCCCAGGGATCCATCTGCCTCTGCCTCCCGAGTGCTGGGATTAAAGGCATGCACCACCACCACCCGGCTCTCCTTTCATGTCTTTTTTGTCTTCCACTGTCCATTTGCACTGTTTTACCTAGTTGCCTCCTTTGCCTGATCATGTTAACCTTCTTGAATCTGGCTACTACATGCTTCATTTTATGCTGCACCTTTCAGAAGCATCAAGACTTAACCAGTCTGTGGCCTGTTCTGGCTCTACACCCCCTCCACATCCCTAAAACATTTGAAAAGGATCATTGCCCACTCCTTGAAACTCTCTCTATTGATTTCCTTTTCTGCATTTGCCTCTTTACTTTCTGGTTGTTTATTTGCTTTGGGATAGGGTCTCATTAGATAACTCCACAAAGCCCCAAATTCCCAGTTCTCCTGCCTTAATCTTCACAACTATTACAGGCGTGCACTACCGTACCAGCTCTTCCTGTTTCCTCCGCAGTTGTTCCATTTTGGTCTCTTTCATGGATTTCAACTTCTTTTTACTACATATAAATATTCTCTGGGATTCTTTTTAGGCCTTTTACTGTTTGCTTTCAGATTATTATTATTTCTTCTCTATCTTTCTTGAATAATATTCAGCCTTCAAGATGCATCTCAAAACCAGGTAGTGGTGGCGCACACCTTTAATCCCAGCACTCAGGAGGCAGAGGCAGGCAGTTCTCTGTGAATTTGAGAGCAGCACTGTCTACAGATCAAGTTCCAGGACAGTCAGTGCTATATATAGAAACCCTGTCTTGAAAAACCAGGAAAAGAAAGATCCGTCTCAATGTTTTCTTCCACAAGGCAACATCTAAATCAGTGGTCCTCAAAGTGTGGGTTGCAACCCCTTGGGGTCGACATACCCTTCCATGGGGAGTTACCTAAGACCATCAGAAAACACAGATTTTTACATTATGATTCACAACAGTAGCAACATTACAGTTATGAAGTAGCAATGAAAATAATTTTATGGTTGAAGATTACAACATGAGGAACAGTATTAAAGGGTCACAGCATGAGAAGAGTTGAGACTCACTGGTCTAAGTAGATGGTCAATCCTGCCTATCATCTATAAAGTCACTAAACACCTCAGATGCTTATTAATATCATGAGTGCTTCCAGTTTAGCATCGATTGTGCCAGCCATGTGTACTAGACAAGATATGGAGACTATCTTATAAAATCTGCAGTCTAATTTGTGTATAAAAATTTGATAATGATATAAAATTAAATTTTATACAATTATAGTTAGTGAGTTTCTTCCTCCTCCTCTGCTTCCTCCCCCTCATTCCTTTTAATTTGGTTTCTCAAGACAGGGTTTCTCTGTGTAGCTTTGGCTGTCCTGGAACTTACTAGGTAGACCAAGCTGATCTTGAACTCATAGCGATCCTCCTGCTTCTGCTTCTGAGATTAGAGGTATGCCCCAATTCCACCCAGGTTAGTTAGTAAGTTTCAATTGTCAAAATGTTTGAAATTAGGGCCCAGGAGATGCCTCAGTGAGTAAAAGTGCTTGCTTCTCAAGTCTCACAGTCTGATTCAGATCCTCAGAGCCCATAGTAGAAGGAGGGATCTAACTTAGGCAAGATCTAACTTCCACATGTGCATCATGGTGCAGCGTGAGCACGTGTGCACTCCACATACACACCAAATACAAACATTAATAAGAAATAAAATGTTTTAATTATGAAATTACATCTGAAAATGTATGTGTTTAAGATAGCCCAGCCTCTGTTTCAACCAGATCCATTATCTAAGAGTGTTCTACCTTACTTCACATGTTAGATGAGCTTGTGTCTCAGGGTGTAACTGTGACCTCTGACTTTGGAACATAAAAGACTAAGAGCAAGTTCATGACAAACATTAAGTGAATAGAGGTGTTCTTGATAGTGTTTTTCATGAGCTAGTTATTCAAAATGGTGATATCTAATTTTTAACAACGTTTTGTTGATTCCTTGTGGGTTTCACATCATGCATCCTGATTCCACATACCTCCCCATCCCCTGGCTTCCACCCTCTGCCCTTGTTACCACCCCCAAACAAAACAACATTTAAAAGTAAAAACAAAAGACAGAAACAAACAAACCAATCTCAGCAAGAAAGCTTTAGTGTGGCCCAGTAAGTCACACATACAGTATACCCTTTAGTCCATACATCTTTACTTGAAAGTGTTGATTACAATGAGTCATTGGTCTGGTTCAAGACCTCTGGCTTCTGCTGTCCTATAGATATTGGGCCCTCGCTGGAGCTCCTCCTAGATATGGTCTTGTTGTCCTATGTCATAGAGACCCTGTAGCTTTGGCTCTGCAGGTCCAGCCCCTTTACATACTCCAGTGGTTCATAGATGAGGTAGGTGTTGGGGTGGACTAACTCATAGCCCTGATTCTGGGTGACATCTAAATTATTTTAAAAAATTACAAAGCAAATGAAAGTTCAAAATGTGAGGTGACATTAGTCTAGATCACTATATAACTACAGTTCTATAAAAAGTGTGTAATGGTTAAAATCCTGAAATTTCTTAAAAAGTTAAGTTTAAAGCTCATTTGTGCCATTCATTAAATGTATGACCTTGCATTTATTATTTAGCCTCTCTGTGAGTTTATGGCCTGACCTATGATGTCTCCAAGCAACTCATGAAAAGTACTTACCATTATGAATCCCAGTGGTACATTTGAAATTTTGCCTGAGCAATTGTGTGCTAGCTGGTTAGCCATCTTCATATTCTGAAATGAAAATGGTATACTACAAAAACAATGACACACATGCTACTTCATGTAATACTTTGTAATGTTTATTGTGTCATGGAGCACATGTGCCAGGGTGCACATATGGAGGTCAGAAGGCAACTTGTAGGAGCCTGTTCTCTCCTTCCACCACGTGGATCCCAAGTTTTGAATTCAGGCTGCTAGGTTTGGTATCAAGTGCCTTTATCTGAGCAGTCTTACTGACCCAGACTCCTGTTGCTTGAGACAAGGTCTCTTGTAGCCTAGGCTGGCCTCAAACTCATTATGTAACCAAAAATGAAGTTGGACTCTTGATCTTTCTTCCTTTACTTCCTGAGTGCTTGAATTACAAGTGTTCACCGTCATCCTTGTTTTATCAAACCTAGGAAATGATGCTTCAGACCAGCACTCTGCCAACTGAGCTACATCCTCGGTCCTTAAATTTAAAGTATGAGTTTTGTAAAGAAAATGTTAAAATCGTTGCAAACCATAAAAGCCACTTGAGGGCTTTCAATTAATGGTTTCTATGGAGCTTTTATTTTTGTTTATTTGTTTTTTAGAGATGTGGTTTCTCTGTGGTTTTAGAGATGTGGTTTCTCTGTGGACAAGGCTGGCCTTGAACTCAGGGATCTGCCTGTCTCTCCCTTTCCAGTGCTGGGATTAAAGGTGTGTGTCACCATGCCTGGCTGCTTTGTATGTATTTTAAATTTATTTTTATTTCTAAGAAACAGCTCAGGTATTAGTTACCTTTCTATTGCTATGAAGAGACATCATGACCAAGGAAACTGGTAGAAGAAAAAGAGTTTATTGGGGGCTTGCTTACACTTTTAGTAGGCGAGTCATGACTATCATGATGAGGAACGTCACAGCAGGCAGGTAAGCATGGTGCTGGAGCAGTAACTTATCCACAAGCATGAAGCAAAGAGAGCTAACTGGGAATGGCATGGGTTTTTGAAACTTCAAGATCCATCCCCAATGATACACTCCCTCCAATGAGGCCACACCTGCTAACCATTCCCAAATAGTTCCACCAAGTGGGGACCAAGCTTTCAAATATGAGTCTATGGGAATCATTTGTATTCAAACTACCATATCTCATGCCTGCTAAAATCAGTCTCTAGCAAGTGACCTAAGACCCATTGTTATCTACTGCCAAGTGGTCAGTCCTGAAAACATACACACAAGTAATATTATACAAACTAAACAGGATCTATTTAGGAATAAATATGTATATACAAACACATATATGCATACAGTAACTGACGGAAAAAGAGGCCATGAATTTGAAGGAGAGTGACGCAGGATGTATGGGAGGATTTGGAGGGAGGAAAGGGAAGGGAAAATGATGGACGGGGGAGGACCTTGGACTTCCCATGAGGCAGGGAATCCTGACTGCTCTTAGGACTGGAGAGGGAGGGGGAGGGGAAGTGGGGGGAGTGGCAGGGAAATGGGAGGTGGGAAGGAGATGGGAATTTTTAATAAATAAATAAATAAATACAATCTAAAAAATAAACAAAAAGTAAATGTGAAAAAATGACTTAGAGAGCATGTACAGGGTCTGATCTCCAGCACTCTCTTCTACCCAAATAAGATTCACAAAATGACATAAAGGTACGTTTGAGGTAGGATACTCCTCCAACTACAGCAAATCAAATCAAATATATGTAGATGAAAGGGGGGACTGGAGTTTGCTGGGCCTTTGTGTTAGAAACTGGCCATTGTATCTATTAATGATTTGATATTCTTTGACACTGGCATAACTCTGAAAAATATACTAATTTCAGCCACCGTATTCAAAGATGTGAAGTTAAGATCTGGCTCTTGCTCCTCTGGCTTACCTCTTTGCTATTGCACTCAAAGACTGCAGTCTTTCTTCATGGATACCACTTGCACAAGATCATCATTTTCAACTGGGAATACCTGTATTTCTTTCTAAGAGTAACGTACCAGTTCAAAAATTCTGTGGCAATTAAGCAAAAAATCGAAGACTAACATTATTTTTATAATAAAGGCTTGATCTAACAAAAGTTAACTTCTGAAGTACTGAATTGGGCATTTAAAATGATGAGGTATTAATTTTTAGTAATGCTAAAATCACTAAATGAAAAAATAAACCCCAAAACAAATATATGTTAGTATTTTGGAAGGAACTTGAGCTTTTTCTAGGCTGATGTGGTTAGAGATGAGGCAAAATGTTGAGGAAAGTTGTCCCGAGTTTCTGCATTTGGTATTTGCAGTGTACTACATACCCTGGTGGAGCTGAAGCCACTAAATAACACCAGTTCCATGTGCTGCCCCTTTAGTAATTCAGTAAATTTGGTTGGAGAGATGTCTCTGTGGTTAAGAGTGCACAATGCTCTTGCAGAGGACTCAGTCCAGTTCTCAGCACCCAGGTCAGTCAGGCAGCCTACAACTGTCACTCCGACTCCAGAGTAAGAGTAACCAAAGCTTTTGATCTCCTCAATCACTGGTAGTTCTCTCTCTCTCTCTCTCTCTCTCTCTCTCTCTCTCTCTCTCTCTCTCTCTCTCTCTCTCTGTGTGTGTGTGTGTGTGTGTGTGTGTGTCCCTCTCTCTCCCTCTCTGTGTGTGTTTGTGTGCATGATTTAAAATAATGTAAAATTAGCCTTTAAAAATGAAAGGAAAGAAGGTCCCTGTTTCACAGGAGATGTCAACATCCCCACTACCTTCATTCATGGCACTAACTGGCTGCTCTTTGTTTGATTTTCAAACTGCAATGTAAAAGTGAGTGGTTTGGTTATCTAACAGAACTTCAGTGGGCATCATTGGTGGAAATTCCTTACTCCTACAGTGTCATTTCTATTTTTCTGACTGACCCTGGACCTTTAAGCCACCCCATCCACGCTAAGTCCAGACACAGCACATACGTGCAAACATTTCAGATCCATCTACTAATTTTGCCAACTTTATTCCCTACTTATCTTCTATGTTCTCACTAGCTCTGGGTTCTTCTTATTGCTACCCCAGGCTTGCCATTGACACTGTACTTTCAAAGCGTTGAATCTTCATGTTCTCTAGCCAGCAAGATCTATAGTCATTTCCTGTTCCTGGCCGTCATGACCACCAGATTTATTTTAGTAGATAAGAAGGGAGAGCAGTGTGAGCCAAACTGCAGCTGTTTAACTCTCGTGATGTTTATAGGAAATATTGATATATCAGGAACTTTGTGGTGCTGTAGAAAGCTTCTCTCTGGTGGTTTCTACTATAGGCAAGGATCTAAAATGGTTGAATACAGAGTTCAGTCCCCAACTCCCATGTCAGGTAGCTTATAAGCACCTGTAACTTCAGCTTCAGAGGGATCTAAAGTTTCTGGTCTCCTCAGTCAGGCCTTCACATGCACATAACCCCCCCACACACACACACACTTATATAATCTACTTATGAAGAATCTGGAATATTGAGAAGGAATAGAATAATAGATGGCTCTGGAACACGATAGTCTCCTAGAATGACTGACAGCTATGGTTTCTCATTTCCCTTCAAGTGTCAGCTTTCACAGCACATGCCACTAATAATGGATGCTAAATGCAGGAGGCCTCATCATGACATACCCATGAGGGACTAATGGACATTGATCAAAGAAGTCTGGATGGTCCAGGATACTGATTTCTATGATAGGACGCTATTCTCCTCATCCTCAATTTCATTAGACCTTTATCCCAGTTTGGAACTCAGAATGTCTGTCACATATCACTGCTTCTGAATGGCCTTCATTCTGATACGCTTGTCTCATACCAAACTCAAGTCTGACCGAATTAGCATGGTAGAAATTGGTCCCTGAGTACAAACCCTGACAATTTGAGGGTTTCAAAAAAGGAAGGAACTCCTACAACTTGAAATATCACAACCTTAGACGGTGGCAGCTGTTGTTTCTAAAGTGTGATCCCATGTGAATTGCCAGAGCCATAGTCAGCATTGCTGTGGTGAGTGAAACCAGACTTCCTGTTGAAGGGCAAGCCCTGAGAAAGATTCCAGCTCCAGTCTTCCTTGCAGAGGTCTCCACCCTGGAGCATGAAGGCTATCAGGTGTTGGCTTTACAAATGGACAATCACTTGTCTCAAAACTCCCCAACTTGCTGAGAGGTATTAGCGGCCTTCTGGTGACCTCACACCTACCCTTCAAACTTGATCTTGGTGCTTCTGACCTAGCATAATAACTAGGAAGGATGAGGAAGGGAAATTGTGTAGCAGGAATTCTAATTGGTCTTAGTAAAAACTCGGAGTCAGCTATCAGGGGTGAAAGCTGAAGGATCAGAGAAGGAAAGCAGCCAGGCACTAGAGAGTTCTTTCCTCTACCAATGCTCAAACCGAAATGGCAATCCTGTCTCTACGAATCCTCAGACTGAATCTCTCTCAACGAAACTCCAGACTGCATCTCAGACTGAATCCCCAGACTGCCTCTGAGCTCCTGTCTCCTCCCGCCTTATATTCCTCTCTCTGCCCAGCCATATCACTCCTGTCTCCACCTCCCTAGTGCTGGGATTAAAGGCATGGGATCCCACGTACTGGGATCACCTTTGTGTGAACTTTGTTTCTCTTTTAGACTGGATCAATTTCTCATAACCCAGGGTGGCCTTGAACTCACAGAGATCCCTCTGCCTCCTGAGTGCTGGGATTAAAGGTGTGTGCCACCACTGCCTGGCCTCTATGGCTAAATAGTGGCTTAGCTCTGCACTCTGATCTTCAGGCAAGCTTTATTTATTAGATTATAAACAAAACATCAGTACAAAATTGGATCTTGATAAAGTTACCGTCAACACAAAACAAACTAATCTTCCCAGAGAAGCTTGGCTCAAGGAGGAAAAATCATCTGGTTTTATAGGGGCAAAAATTGGGATCTGCCTAGGTTTTCCTTCTTCACAAATGTTGCAAGCAGTGAGTCATAATCCTCACTCTGTCTTCTGTCTACTAAAAACGAATGTCAGAGTACATTTTTCTGAGTAATGCATGAGTCTCTTGAGACAGCACTAATCTGTTATATTCCTAAATAGGACGGATACAAGTATCATCAAAACCATTTGAGATATTGAGGGATAGATAAGCACCTCATTTTCTCTGACCCCAAATTTTAGAGACTAGGCACTAATTGGAACAAAACAGAAGTGGAGGAGATATAGTGTTGTTATTTTTAAACATATAAAAGGTCTCTGATAGAGTATTTAATGACATAATGATATTTATTATTTAATGTTATTAAAGTAGATAAAGAGATATTGCTTAAGTGACTAAGCATGGGCTTTGGAACCTGAGTTCCTAGTTATGGTTGTTTGGATGAAAATGGCCCCATAAGATCATAGGGAGTGGCACAATTAGGAGGTGTGGCCTTGGAGTGTGTGTGGCCTTGTTGGAGGAAGTACTTTACTGGGAGTGGGATTTGAGGTTTCAGTTGCTCAAGCCAGGCCCAGTGTCACTTTCTCTCCTGCTTCTTGCCCATCCAAGTATAGAACTCTCAGCTTCTCTCCAGCTCCACGTCTGCCTGCATGCTGCCATGCTTCCTCCCATGACAATAACGAACTAAACTTCTGAATTATAAGCCAGCCCCCAATTAAATGGTTTCCTTTGTAAGAGTTGCTGTGGTCATGGTGTCTCTTCACAGCAATAGAAACCCCAACTAAGACACTGGGTTATATACTTGGCTGTATGACCTTGGACTTGCAGTCTGATTATTCACATTTGGGTATATAACCGCTTTATGTTCGGTTTGACCTGAAGCTGTGTATTAGTACATACATCAGAAAATTAGACCCACTATGAGATAGACAAATTATTATGAAACATTGTCTCACGTTACCATAGAGAATAAAAAGTCCTAAGATCTATAGTTCAAAGTCCCAAGACCAGGAATGGTATAATTCTGTCCAAGTCCAAACGTAACAGAAAACTGACACCTGCTCACAAACAGCTCCAAGCTTACTGGATGGAGAAAGCAGAGTCTCTTTCCCAGCCTTTTTGTTCTCTTTGGGCCTTCAGTAGATTGGATGTGGCCACACAGGAAGGAATCATTTTCTTCTCACGCCAGTAATGGCAATGCTCGCCTCATCCAGAAACATGCCCACAGATACATCCAGAATTTATGTTCAACTAAATTTTGAGTGGGCGACCTGTAACCCAGTTAACTCAATGCATAAACTTAATCATCACAACAGTAGCAAATAAAACCACCTCAAACTCTATAATCTATACTAAATAGCTTGGATAACTACAGTAATCAGAAAAAAATGTTATGGAAATCATCGTGCCAATTATTGATTGTCTTTCACCTTAAAACCCATCCTAGACTTCTGTTTTAGAATGGGTACTTCACAGGCCTCATTTATTCTCTACCAGTTGGCTCCTTATTGATCTCTGAGACTCTGCCAATCAGTGCACTAGAGAGAGAATGCAAAGCTAGAGACTTGTTTATACTGTATGTTTATTATTTTTACAAAAATCAGATAACAACCCATATTCATTTCAGCAGTTGCTGGTCCATTCAGAGGCAGCACTGAATCCTCATGTTCGCTTTTGCAGAACTGACTAAACTAGGCTTATCCCTTACCTCTCAGAGAAACAATATAGTCTCCTCGGAGTCTGCTTACACCAGACTGATGATGCTTTCACAATCAAGAGAACTTTGCTGGTCCCTCTTCTTATAGGTCTATAGGCCAACCCAATATAGACAGTTCCTGAACAAGATTCTCAGGTGATTCTAAGTTGTATCAAGTTGACAATTAGAACTAGCCATTAGAACTCTACCCCTTGTCAACTTGACACATAAGCACATCACTTTTAAGCCACCACTTTTCATTTCTTGTCCTCAAAGTCTTATATTTCTCCCATAATGTATAGTTCAACTTTAAAAGTCTCCAGTGGTTTAAATTTTTTACTTTATTTTTATACGTGTGTGTGGGGGGGAGGTGAGTAGGTATTATTGGATTCCCTGGTGCTGGAATTATAGGCAACTGTGAGCCTAAACTCAAATTGTAAGAGCAGCAAGTGATTTTAAATGAGGAACCTGGTCTCCAGCCTCCAGAGTCCCAGTGTTTAAAAATTCCAACTCTTTAAAAGTCCAAAGTCTCATAACTGTAAGCTTCTATAAAATAAAAAAGTTATAAACTTTCAACATATTGGCCAGAGTAGACATCCTGATTTCAACATGGAAAAATAGGGCAAATGAACAATCATGCCAAAACAAAATCACAATCCATCAGAGAAGACATCAAATCACCCATGTTCAGCATCTGGGCTGTGGAATATAACCATCTGGGCTCCAAAGAGCTTGAATAGCCAGCTAAGTGTTCTGTCCATCCAACGTTGCCACCTGTGGCACACAAAGTTTCTCCTTTATGCTTGTGCTGGTACCACTCTACATCTTCAACTCTCTAGGAAGGATGTCCCATAGTCTTGGCATCTCCAGCACCCTAAGGTGTCCAGTGCAACTGAGGTTTCACTTTCACAGTTTTGTACAATGACTCCTTGGGGCCTCTGTGCGGGAACCATGGACTCCTACCCTGCCATACAATTCCTGGCCTCAGCTCTTCTCCATGACTACCTCAATCTTAAATTTTTCATGCCTTCAGAACTAATACCATGTGGATGATATTTTGTAGGCAGAAGTTTCTGTCCCACAACCACTCTCAAATAACCACTCAGAGACTTAATATTAATTGTAAGTGCTCAGCCAATAGCTCAAGCTTATTTCTAACTAGCTCTTGTAACTTAAATTACCCCATTTCTATTCATCTATGTATTGCCACATGGCTCCAGCATTGCTTGCTCCCTCTGTGTCTCCTGGTGACTCCACCGACTTCACTCTCCTTCCTCCCAGCATTCTCCCTTTGGCTGTCTCACCTATACTTCCTGCCTGGTTACCAGCCAGTCAGTTCTTTATTAACCAATGAGAGTAATATATATTTGCAGTGTACAGAAGAATTATTCCTCAGCAATATTAAGTTCATATTGTCAATTCTGATGATAGATTGAAATGTATGTGGCATGGCCCCTTGGACCACAGCTGTATTAGCTTCTGTGTGCTTACCCTAAGGAAATGCTTTACACTGCCCCACTCAAGCACAAGTTTTACTTCAACTTTGCTGAGCTCTTTAACAATCACAGCTGCTTCTCCAATCCCAGCCTTCTCCCTTCTCCCTGTTCCATATAGACTCTTTTGTTTCTCTCTAAATCCTATGAGTTGGGTATCAACTGTCCACATTTCTCTCAGCATTTTTATCTTCTAATCTCCCACCAAAACAGCCCACTAGTTTCTCTTGGCCAGTTAGTTTTGTGCCAACTTTACATAAGCTAGAGTCATTTTGAAAGCGGGAGCATCAATTGAGAAAATGTTTCCACCGGACTGGCCTGTGGGTAAACCTGTCATATATTTTCTAGATTGATGATTAGCATGCAGGGACCCATCTCACTGTGGGTGGAGCCACCTCTAAGTTAGTGGTACTGGGTGCTATTAAGAAAGCAGGCTAAGCAAGCCAGTAAGCAGCATTCCTCCATCGTCTCTGCTTGAGTTTCTGCCTCTAGGTGCTTGTCCTGATTTTCCTTCATGAAGGACTGTGATCAAGACAAGCAAACAGAAATAAACCCTCACGTAATTGCTTTGGCTCATGGTACTTTATCAAAGCAATGCAAACCTTAACGAAGAGCCTCTTCACATAGCATTTAACAGCATTTTCAACCACCATACCAAATAATTCCATGTTCCTCATACATAAGCAGTCCAAGGCATAAAAGCTACATGGTCAGGTCTATCAGATCAACAACTCCATTCCTTTTATCAGTTTCTGTTCTAGTTTTATTTCTGGTGCTATGAAAAAATATTTTGACTGAAAATAAATTAGGGGATAGATGGTTTATTCAATTTACAGTTCTGGGATACAATCCATGACTTCGGAAGCATATTTGCAGGAACTCAAAGCAGCTAGTCACATCACATCCACAGTCAAGGGTAGGCAGAAATTAATGCACACATGTTTAGTTGTATTAAGCCCTCTCTCTACGCTAATACAGTCCAGGATCCCTTTTCTAGGGAATGGTGATGCCCAGAATGGGCTGGGTTTTCCCACATCAATAAACCTATAATCAAGACATGCCCATGGGTCAAATTGATCTGGACAGTCCCTCATTAATTTTATTTTCCAAGATTATTATAGATTGTGGCAAGTTGACAATTATAACTAACCATCACACATATTTGCAGACTTTCCAAAGCAACCAAACTAGTCAGTGCACACATGAAATTTACTACAAATCCATTATTAAGGAGAGAGGCCTTGGTGGTGCACAGTTACAATCCCATCACTTGGGTGGTAGAGGTGGGAAAATCAGAAGCTCAAGATCATCCTTAACTACTTAGTGAGTTTGAGGCTAGCCTGGACTATATGAAACCCTGTTTCAAAAACTGAGGAAAGCATATTATTAGGGAAGGAGATAAAGGGGAGAAACAGAGAGGCTTATATTCTAGATAAGAATATAAGATGCTTTTTGATATAGAAAATATTTATAATATTTGTGTTATAGAGAGAGGAAAGGGTTGAAGGGAAATAAAGAAGGGAAATAAATACAGTCATAGAACAGAGAAGGAATGCTGGGTCCAAGGGAATAAGGGAACTTTCATGGTTCTCTAGAGACAATAAGACACGGTGTGACTGGTCATAAATACTGCGTGTGATAGGGAATGAGAGGTCAGAGAATTGAGGAAGTTGTATGTTAGGGTTGCAGGGTTCTCCAAAATGTGAATTGCAGCTTGAATTGTCTTTTGTGGGAAGTGAGAATGGGCTAAGGGATACACAGAAGGATTGTAGAGCATTGGTGAGGATTGAATCATGTGACTCTATAGCAGCCCAGAGCTGTGTACAGTTGTTTTCTTTTAGAATACAGTTATAGAAGACAAAAGGTTAGATTAATACAAAGTTATGTTGTACCAAGAAGATCATTGGGAGGTTTAAGATATTGGTCAAAGGCTGAATTGCTATAGAAGACATGGAACTGACTACTAGAAAAAAGAGGAGTAAAAGAGATCGGCTTTTCAGAGTCACTGATAGGATGAGAGTGTTGAAAGGAAAAGAAACTGTGGTCACAGAGCATGCCCTGTAATTTTGGATTTGTGGAGTCGATTATTTCTGCAATATGATAAGATCTAGTACATGAATATGAGTGTGTGGCTTAAGGAGAAGGCTAGGAGAGGTCACTCTAGATGAAGTCAGGGGGAATAAGTAAAGATATTCTGTGGACTTTCACCTTCAGCATTACATCCACCATCTTATTTTTAAAATACTTATCTATCTATCTATCTATCTATCTATCTATCTATCTATTTCTTTACTGCTTCACTCCCTCCCTCCTTCCCTTCCTTCTTTCTTTCCTTTCATTCATTCTTTCTTTAAAAAAAAATAAAGATCTGGTCTCTAGCTCACTACATAACTCAGGCTGGCCTGGAACACATGAGCACCTTCCATAGACTCATGAGTATTGGAATTACAGGTGTCAGCAATGATTTTCAATTTAATGTTGCTTATCAGTCTAAATGTGAGGTAGAAAGAAAACAAGTCAGGGATCTCATTCTACAGCGAATGTTGGGGAGTGGCCAAGAGGTTTCCTGATGAAATTAAAATGACAGAGGAGAAGAGTAATGGTTTGAAAACAGTAATTAGCATCTAGAGAAAAGATCCTATCACCAGACCTTCTGTACAAAAGACTCGGAGAGTGAGCCTGCTGCCAGGCTGAAAAGGAAACAGAACCCTTGGGGCTTCCATTGTAAGCTCTCTGGCCTTTGAAGTCCCACCTCCTTAGACTGACCCAAACACAGTTCCTTTCACAGTTTCATCCTAAACCCACTTTTTCACTCCATTTCTTCCACCAGCTCCATGGATACCTCAGGACAATGTTTAATTGACAGAATCAGAATTTATCATTTAAATATCCAGTAAAGCCCTGAGCTAGAAATTTATTTGCTTTAGCATAAATACATGGGATAATGCCTAAGTGACTGTATAATGCTCCACGGAAATTACTGTTTTCTGAAAGGTGACACAAAACCAAATATATAGATACCTAGTACTCTTTCCCATATGCTGTGGTAACTCAAAAGTTGGTCATATTCATAGATGAAGCCATGCTGATGTTATGATAACTCACCTCCAGCCCATTAACCACTCAATTAGTAAACAATCCTTGGGCACCTATTAAAGCTACATATAACTCTGTGCTTAGGCTCTGTGAGGGGGTATAGAAACATAATGAAACATAATCCTTGTTCCATAGAGCCTTTAGTCTCTTTGGGAAGAAAAGACTTATACCTGAAACAACCCAGAAGACAATATGTAATGACCTGTCAAACTTTAGGAGGCATGTGTTATGAAATAAGAATGATCGCTAAATTAATTGGATGGAATTGTACATGGATTCAATCCTAGCACTAAAGAGGCAGAGGTAGATAAATTGCTGAGAGTTAGACACTAACCATGGTCTACATAGAGAGTTCCAGGACTGCCAGAACTACATGTAAAGACCTTGTCTCAAAAAGAAAGAAAGAAAGAAAGAAAGGAAGAAAGGAAGAAAGGAAGAAAGAAAAGAAAGAAAGAAAGAAAGGAAAAAAAGAAGGAAAAAGGAAGAAGGAAGAAGAGAGAGGAAGAGAATCACTAGATTAAGGTAGACAGGACAAGAAGCTTCAGGAAGGCAAACATTTACCTACAGCGATAGAACTTCACTATATACAACAATTAATACCACTACCATAACACTTATACAATACTTTTATGAAATTAATCTTGTTTTTTTAAAAAAAACTATTTGTGCATGTGTATGTTTTTGTAAATGGATATGTGTGCAAGTATCTGTAGAGGACTGTTGTGGGAGGTCCTTCTGTCTATGTTGCTTTTATTGGTTAATGAATAAAGGAACTGCTTTGGGCCTATAGCAGAGCTATAGGGGAACAGAACTAGGTGGGGAAAACTAAACTGAATGCTGGGAGGAAGAAGGCAGAGTCAGGAGACGCCATGGAGCCATAGCCAGAGTCAGGCATGCCGAAACTTTGCCTGTAAGCCACTGCCACGTGGCAATAAACAGATTAATGAAGATGGGTTAAATTAATATGTAAGAATTAGTTAATAAGAGGCTAGAGCTAATGGGCTAAGCAGTGATTTAAATAATACAGTTTCTGTGTGGTTATTTTGTTTCTGGGTAGCCTGGACGAACAAGCGGCCTCCTCCTACAGAAGACAGAAAATGTCATTTTATCCCTTGAAGTAGAAGTTACAGGTAATTCTGAAGCACAAGATGCAAATGCTCAGAATGGAACTAAAGGGTCCTCTAGAACAGAAAGGAATCTTAACCACTGAACCATTGCTCCAACCCCCAATTAATCTTATTTTTGACTGACACATAATGAATATATTTGTGATGTACAATACAATATTTTGACTCATGTACTGATTATTCAACTCAAAGTAATTTGCATATCCATCATCTTAACTTCTATTATCTCTTTATAATGAATACAGTCAAAATCTCCTAAACATTTTGTGACATAAACATGTTAACTTCAGGTGCCCTATTTGGCTATGGAACACTGGAATTGTTATTTTCATCTAATTATAACATTTTACCCAATGGCTCCCCTCCCCTGCACCTCCTTCTTTTACTTGTCGAAGATTTTATTATGCCAGGCCCTGTGCTAGTCATTTATGCCCCTTCTTACCACACTTTATTCTTCTAGGTGGGGACTACTCTTATGTCTATATCACAACTGAAGACCTGAACTTCAACTAGTTTTAGTGACCTTCTTAAGGCAACAAAACTAGTAGATGGCATAGCCAGACATTTGTTAGATGCTAGAGACTGTATTACTCACACTCTACTCTACTGCTTCTGGTGAACTCGAGTAAGCAGCTGTGACAAAGAAAAACAATTGAAAAATAAATCACTGACTGACTGTTTAAATGATCTTTAATCCCTCATTAATATAGATGTACTAGTTTTCTAGGGACACTATAATGAAGTACCACAAACTGTGCAGCTTAGATGATAGAAATGTACTGTATTGTACTTCTTGATTTTGGAGGTCTGGGGTTAATGTGTCCATAGGATCCATTTCTTCTGTGGGCTATAGGAAAGACCTCTCCTTCTTTACTGTGATAGTTTGCTGTGATCTTTGCATTCCTCAGCTTATAGACGCAGCACAGTGTCTTCAATTGTAGGTGGCATTCTTCCTGTGTGTATCTATCTGTTTCCCAATTTTTTTAATGATATCATTTGTTTTAGCCGAGATTATCCAGAAATAAACTACCAGAACCAATATGAGATATAAATGTATGAGAAAGATTTATTAGGAAAAAGGGCTTTCCATAATTACAGATATCTAAAAGTCCCATGATATGCCATTTACATACTGGAGACCCAGGAAGCTGATAGCCTGGCTCAGTACAAGTCCAAAGGCAAGAAAACCAGGGGCCACAAGGAAACAGTTCTTAGTCTGAAGAAGGCTTGAGAACTTGTAAGTTTGTTGATGTAAACCTCAAGCTCAGAAGACCAAAGAACACAGAGTTCTGAAGTCTGTAGAAATAATTTTAAAAGAAATCCCACACTAACTTAGAATTGAGAAATAGGTGGTTATTTATTTAGGGGTAAACTCACAAATCAGAATCCTCTGCTGGAACGGAGATCAGAAACCAAAATCCGCAACAGGAACAGAGAGGCCAGAAAAGAGGGCAGACGTAGGATCTGCATCAGCATATATAGTATAAGAGGCCATGCCCCAATAGTCGGGTAACCACTAGCTATAAGACTTCCTACAGCAGAGTTCTGCTGTCCTAGGACATAAGAGGTATATTTTAGCTGCAGAAGATAGTGTGCAAATTCCATTTCTTCTGTTTTTTGTTTTATGTGGGGATCAGCAAGTTAGATGGTGCCATCATACTAGATGAAGGTCCGTATTTGTCCCACTGATTCAGTACCTATCTATTCTGTGAACACATTCACAGATGCGCCCAGAAATCTATTTACTAGTCATCTAATTTACTTTAATCCAGGCAAGTGAACCCTAAACCATTATATCAGCCATATTAGATTAGGATCTGTTCTAATGACATCATTTTAAACCAACAGGGATACTAATTCTAGATAAGGTCACATATACAGGTAATAAGGATTAAGGTTTCAATGTCTAAATTGGGGGGGATGACATAATCCAGCCTACAAAAATTGCAACATTATTCTTTTCTTTACAGCTGCCAGAGGTTCCAGGTCATTCAGTTACTGTGCATTACTGTCAAGGAATTAAACCTAAGTTAACCTTTCTCTAAAACCTTTGATAAACCCTCTCATAAGTCTAATCTCTGTTAAAAGTCATTGTTTGCTCACTAAAGCAAGGAAAATCCATTCATGCCCAGCGTAGTTAATGACCAGGCTTCTGGCTTTGCACAATTTAATTTTTCCATTATACTCAACTTTTAGTAATCCTGTCCATCAGTGTCTGAAGTAAAGTGTCTGAAGTATATATTGCCCATTTAGTTCCCATAAATCAATACCTAGAGTTGATATGGAAATTTCTCCATTTTCCAGATGAGAAAACCAAGACTCAAAGTGGCTTAATCATTGATCTGATTTTGCACAGGTTTAAAATCACATTTCTGTGATCTGAACTTCAACCGGTCATGCTCTAGGTAAAGCCAGTATTTCCTCTGCCACGGAACCTTGGGCCTTGAAGTTCCTGTAAAAGAGGCCTAGGACTCCTGGATTGGGAACTAGGTGTGTGTTTCCCATAACTTACCCTTGGGTTCCATCTCAGAAGTTGGGCCAAGTGCTCACTGTTGGCCCATTTGATGCCCATGCTCTACGCATCGCGTAACATTGAACCTCTTCTCTTAGCATTTCCCCTCCCTAGAGAACAGGAGTAGTTCCATATTCCTGTGTCATTCCACTTCTATGAACCAGTCTGTGCTCACCGTATCCCAACATATGACATAGCAGACCCAGTGTCTTGAACATGAACCAGTCAAGTGGGTAGAGCTGTAGCTGCTGTCCTTGCTGTTTTCTCTGGGTACCTCTGCCAGGTGGAGGAAGCCTGGAAAGCTGGAGCTTAGTAACTATCACATGCTCCCCCAAAGAGCCACTTCTGCTATACCAGAGAACTACCTAGTATCAGATTCTAGCCAATAAGATGAGTTTTTATTTGTTTGTTTGCCTGTGGGACAGCATTTTGAAACAAGAAAAATGCCAGTAGGAAAGACACACGTGTGAGGGACTAATGTAGGTGTGAGGAAAGAGAGGAGAATATACAGAGTTGGAGAACATTAGTCATCAGTTAGGAGGAGGTGGGGAAAAGAAAAATGAGATGATGGGGCCACCAGAAGACCAGAAGGGCTAAACGAGAAATGGAGAAAAGGCTTGCAAGTTCTGCTGGAAGTTTGTCTCTCGTTCAATCCCACCAAATGAGAAAAACCTATCAGAGCAGCAGGACCACCAGGGTCACAAGAACTCCTTAATGCTCCAAGTGTTTTCTTCACCCCCAGATGGTCTGTGGGTTCCCCAAGCCCACACATCTCAAGCTGTAGCTTCCAGGTGCCAGCTTCTAACACCTGGCCTTAGTGTGAGACACGAGGGCCCTTTCACAACAAGCACAGAAAGTTGGATTTTTTTTCTTTTTTTTTTTTTTTTAACTCTCTCATGAAGACATCGTGCCCCCAAAGAGCTTGGGATGCTGGGATCTGCCACTGGACATTCCCTTGGCATAGATTTTGGCAGGAAAGACCCAGACTGGGCACTAATCCAGGGCAGACAGTGCTGGCTGGAGTCCCAGTTCCCTGACCTGGCCCACTGCCCTCCTTGGCTATCAGACAACATTCGCAGAGCCTGCAGACATCTGTGTGCCCATAGGAACGGCTAAGGGGGCTGCAGGATCTAGAGACACAAAAGGGTCCCCTTTGTCTCCCTCTGTCCTCACTAATGGCCTGAGTCCCTTCCCAGGGCAGCAGCTGGGTGTTCGGGAGGGAGTGGGGGCAAGAATTGGCCTCTGACCAGAAGAACACAAGGCTGCCCTTAAAGAGGTGGCCCAGCTGTTGTGAATGAACACACAGGTGCACATGAGTGGCACCAACCCTCACCCATACTCCTCCTCCCCTGATGGAGGTGAGGGCTATGGGCTAGACCAAGGTAGCACTGCCCACTTTTTCAGAGGGTGTGCCATTTGTTCCCTGATCCTGTGTCACGTCTAGGATCCAGCAGGTACAGCATTCCCACCACTTACAAGGACTTCTCAGCACGATGCAGTGCAGCTCACAAGGGACAGTCACTGCTGGCATCACACTTGAACATGCTCGCCCACATGGACTGTTCTAATTCACGCCGCTTGCTATCTGCTTGACCTCTCCCAGGAGCAGTTCTTCCCAGCCACATCTCCCTACTCCCCTCCACTCATCTCCTCTGTTTCCTGCACTCTACCTTCCACCTGTTCCCCGGTCCACACGCACATTCTGTTACAGGACCAGTGCCTGTGGGACGGTGCCGACCACTCTGGGCATAATTTCTGCTTCTCGGTGTCCTGTAGTAACAGAAACGGCCTTCAGGAGTAGGAGCAAGTGCCTGACACTGTAATTGGCAGAACAGCTTGGGTCAATGTTGACTGAGCAGTAAGCTGACAAGAGAGCGGAGTTAAGTAACATGCCCACACAGTCAGTGACAGAACAGATTGGTTGGGCTAGGATCCAGTGTGTTGTCATCTCTGCTTTACATTGCACTGGTTCTCCAAAGTGAAGCCAATGGAAGTGTGGCCTACAGTTTGGTGCTGGGCCCCACAGCTATTTGTTGTTGGTATAGGATAAGAGCTTCCTCCAGCATGTAAACTGATGTACTATTAGCTTCAGCGAAACAACCTTGTGACAATCTAACACTTATCAGCAAGATCAGTGATGTGACTGATTTGCCTTAGCACAGACTCAAACACAAAGCCATCCTCAGGCCCAGCAACCTCAGAGACAGACCTCTGGCCAAGAAAGTGAAGCAGGACCTATCTCCAAACTATGAAAGAGCACTAAGTTGTGAGAGAAGCTGCAGTCATAGGTCCCATTGTTGCAAGGAACCACTTGCTCGTCCCAGGCGCCCAGAACTGAAATAATCACACAGAAACTGCATTAATTAAATGCACTGCTTGGCCCATTAGCTCTAGCTTCTTATTGGCTAACTCTTACATCTTAATTTAACCCATTTCTATTAATCTGTGTATTGCCACGTGGCAGTATCTTACTGGCAAAGTTTCAGCATGTCTATCTCCAGCAGCAGATCCATGGGGTCTCTTAACTCTGCCCTTCTTTCTCTCAGCATTCAGTTCCATGTTCCCCACCTACCCAAGTTCTGCGCTATCAACAGGCCAAGGCAGTCTTTATTCGTTAATGGTATTCAAGCATACAAAGGGAAATCCCACATCATCCCACAGTTATGGAGGGACCACAGCCCCTTGGGGGAAAAACAGCCCCAGACAGCCAAAGCTAGATCCTGGTTGCCAGCACTCAACCATATAGATATGGGCTACACAAAGAGCCAAGCTGCAAATGGTTTCTTGCCTTTTGTGTACATTCAGATTTCTTTGCCTGAAATGTAGTGTCCAGCCAACCAAAGCCTGTAGGCCTTCACATTTACTCCTAGAGTTATACCTGCTTTGCTCCAGAGCAGTGGTTCTTAGCCTTCCTAATGCTGTGATGCTTTAATATAGTCCCTCATGTTGTGGTGACCCCCAACCATAAAATTACATCATTGCTACTTCATAACTGTGATTTTTGCTACTGGTATAAATCATAATATAACCCATAGATTGAGAAATGCTGTTCTCTAGAGTAGGAGCCCTACCCCTGAAGACTATTTCTCAAGGTGTATTCCTTTGAGGTTTTGCTACTGGGAGGCACTTGCTACAGACAAGAGAGAGAGGAAAGAGAAAAGAACTCAGAGAATGTTTTCCTTGTGTCTCTCTGTCACCTAGAGGACCAACTTGTCTCATTTTACCCAGTAATTTTCTGGCCCAGTACTATTCAGGGAATCTGTCTTCTCCTCAGCTATCTCCTTTTGTGCACACTCTCTGCTGTGGCTTCAGCTCATGCCACTGTCCCAGAGATTGCTTCCTTGGTACCAACTTCTACTGGACAATCCCAGTCCCTTGGCTTGGTAATTCTGTCCCTTTTCTTTGTTCCTCAAACCTGCGGGTGGTAGCAGCTTCCTACTGCCTCTGGCTTAAGTTGTCTCCTTATCCTCTGCAGTTTCTTGGGTCTTTCTTTATCTGTGGCACTACTTTAAGGTATTGAATCCTCAGTTTTTCCACTCTTGAAAGTAGTTTCTCTTTGATTACTTAAACTCTGTTCAGTGCGGTAAGGACAATAGTACTTACTTTATAGTGTTATCATGAGCATTAAATTAGTTAAATAAACCACTCATAGCCAATGCTTGGCACATGGTAATTGCTTGTTAAATGTGAGTTGTTGTTATTATTAGTGCAGTGTGAAATAACATTTACTGCGCACTTGCCATGTGCCAGGCTAATCACTTTACACTCACAGTTGTATTTATTTAAGCTTTTATTACCCGTTTACCTGGGTGAACACGTTCTTGAGGCTAATTGCTTTGGAAACCTGTTTGCCTCTCACACCTAGAAATTCTCAGAATCTTCTGAACCACCTCACTCAGAACCAAAATGTATTCATCGAGCTTCCCAGGTCTCGGGACTTCAGGGAAACAGAGATAGTAATTTGCATATGATGGAGGATACAGTTTAGTGGGTGGAAGACTGGCATATCAGTCATATGATCCATTCCAGCAGTAGGCAGTGCCACTTCTGGAGTCCAGGGGAGTTGCAGAGTAGGAGAGTGCTGGGCTGGTGGGAAGGAATAGGGGCTAGGACAGATGAGGAGTGCCTAAATGTTGTGCAACTATTCTTTGGAATTGAAATGTTCCATCCTAGAATGTATCTCATTACTACCCAGAAAGTAAATAAAACCTACAAAGCTCAGGAAGTATGCAAAATTACAAGTCTCGGGAAACTCTTGAAATATACATGAAACGCAAGCCTTATACAAAAGGTAAGGATTGCTGAGGTGAAGAGGTTTCCTAGCCTACTGAGAAGCTCCCAAGGATGCAGTTTTTATGAGTCATCAAGAATTGGGTGGGCTTTTCGTTGTGCAGTGCTCCTGTAAGTGCCACAGTAAACTCAAAGTTTACTAAGCTAGATTGGAATCAAATAGTTTCTTTGGTCTATGATTACTGCCCTATGCTCATCCATGTCTCTCTAGAAAATATCATACAGCACTGGATTTAGATCTAAGCTCTGCATGCATCTGTATTCTGTATCTATCACCTCCTATGAAGAGGTAGAGAAGACATTTTTATTCTCTCTCTATCTCAGTTTTCTCACATAACGGGGCATTTTGAGAATGAGTGCCAATCTCCTGGGGACTGTTTTGAGGATAAATGATAATATTTATAAAGTGCTTCGAACAATGACTGGCAGATATTAAATGTGTATTCGTTAAATTAGAACAAAGTAAAAATACATCTACATATAGGAGGAATCAAGTGTTACTTCACAAAGACATTGGCACGTACTATGGTTAGAATGTAAAATGGTCTTCACAGGCTTATGTGTTGAAAGTTTGCTTCCCAACTGATGGTGCTGGTTTGGAAGGTTGTGTAAACTTTAGGAGATACGAAACAGGCGGAGGAAGTAGGACATATGATGGTTATAACTGATCCTGATTCCTTCCCCTGCCTGCTTCATAAGTAGGAGTAGCCATTGCCGCATGTTCCCCCCACCGTGATGCTCTGCCTTATGATGACACAGAATGGTGGAGCCAAAACATAGTCATTTGCACTTCTGAATCATGAACCAAATAAATCCTACCTCTCTTAAGTCATTTATGCTAGGCATTTTGTCACAACCATGAAAAGTCTAATACAGAAATCCAAGATCCTCAAGAAACGGGGCATTTTTTTTTTATTTAAAGAAGGAAGTATCCTAAATCATAGGAAAGGCACTTACAAGGTCATGAAGTCATGAAACTCTCTTGGAGTGTCTAGGGAATAGTGACAAGGGAGCTGCTTCAGCTTATACAAAAAACGACGAGGCTCAAGGATTCCAGAAAGAACTGTATAAGTGCAAGTCAAAAATTTGGTGTTAACAGTGATCCAGATATAGGGCTTTTCAACCTTGCATATTTTGTACAGTGATTTGAATCTCATTCCACAATATTTACATTTCATTCTAAGAAAAAGAGATCGCCAATAAAAGATTTTAAGTTAGGAAGGGTGTATGTGTAACATACATGTAGAAAGGAATCTGTTAGTAAAAGGATCAATTTGGGTACATTTGGTGGTTCAGGCATTCAACTCATCTTTGCTCCAATGAGATCTGGTGAGCCATGAGCACAAGTATCCAGTACAAAGTGAGTGCACCAATAGAGACAATCAACTGGTCTTTTAAGTATTTCCATGTGTCCAAATATTAGGTTTCTACATACATTCAGGTAAAAATGGGTGGTCAAAATTATTCCTCTACTTCTGAAGTCCCAATCTTAAACACTTTAAACAATGTTTCTAAAAAGAGACAGAAAGAACTACGATTTGGGGGTACCAATCAAGGGATGCTTTAGCCTTGTTTATAATGGTCTAAGTCTTTTTAAAGAGAACACATCTAGGTATTTATTTATTATATGTTTAATTACTTAATCAGGAAAACAACACAGTTCTACCTGTCTCATGATAATACTAGGCATTTATTCTATATTTAATTACTTAATCAGAAAAGCAACACAGTTCTACCTATCCATTACATGATAATAGAAAGTGGTAGATATCATTTAATTAGGACTGAAAAGCCAGTAGACCAGAATTATTGTTAATTCTAAAATCAATGGCTTGAATTTGTTTGCCTGTTACTTGATTGATTCTCATGTGAGGTAAATTGTGGGTGGTGGAAAAAAATTGCTGATGAGAAAGTTGAAGATCTAAGAAATTCTATGGTTAGCCTTGGGCTAAATATCCCGAAGAAAAATGTTATCATTAGTCAGTCACCCGAGTCTAATACACCATTGGACGATACCATCATGGATGACTTGGACAACTACAGTAGCTTACTGGTTGTTTCCCTGAATGCACCCTGCTCTCTAACGGATTTTCCACATCTAGAATGATTTTTGGGAGTACCATGTCACCCTGTGGTATTTTGAATGTAATTGGCTCCCATGATCCCATCCTCCCATAATCTCATAGGGAGTGGCACTATTAGGAGGTGTGGTTTTATTGGAGTGGGTGTGGTCTTGTCGGAGGAAGTGTATTGCTACAGGGGTGGGCTTTGAGGTTTCATATACTCAGGATGCTGTCCAGTTTGTCAGTCGACTTCCTGTTGCCTGCAAGATGTAGGACACTCAGCAATTTCTCCAGCACCATGTCTGCCTGCAGGCCACCATCTCCCTGCCATGATGGACTGAACCTCTAAACTGTAAGCAAGCCACCCTCAGTTAAATATTTTTCTTTCTAAGAGTTGCCATAGTCATGATGTCTCTTCACAGCAATATTAAACAGGAAGACACATCCCTCAATTTAATAAGCTACCTAAAGAAAACCCCTATACCCCGTGTTTCCATTCAAAGCTACTTAGTCTTTTAAAGGAAAAACTAACCCCAAGGGAATATAAAATAACAACAAAAAAGTGACTATCTATTAACTTGAAAGGCAATTTTGGATAACATAAAAATCCATCATTTGAAGAACCGGAAGAATTAAGGTATACTTGATAACAGCAGAAAGCAGCAGCATCCAGTGATTTAGAGAACAGGCATTGGCCTCATACAAGACAAACACTGGTTCTGCCATGTCCTGGCTTGGTGGTGCCTTTGAACAAGATATTTCAGTTAGCTTAGTTTTCCCCACTATAAAATGAAGATGGTAGCAGAACCTACCCCAGAGAATGGCTGTGAGAATCCAAAAGGAGGATGTATTCAGTCACTTAACTAAGTGCTAACACTCCATAGACCACTAACAAAGTGTGCCTGCTCTAATCAGAATTATGGTATAGGACATCTAAAATAGTTTTCTCAATATGATGACAAGGGGCCAAAACATGATAGAGAGTGATGTATTAGGAACCACTCCTCCCCCACCCCTGCTAGATTACAAAAGATATCAAGGGGTTTGAGGATAGCACACAAAACCGAGGAATATACAGCGGGGGATACAAGCATGCTTCTTAGCCCCTTGGCTCCTGAATCTTCAATAGAAGGGTTCCCCATCACCAAATCACGAAGGTTGTAGTGAATTGTTGAAATGGCATCCTGCTCCTAAAGCGTTTACTACAGCCTCTGGAACTCGGTGAGTGTTGTTATCACTGATCTTGCTGCTATTATTATTATTATCATCATCACCGTCATTATTATTCCAGAGCTTTTGCAACCCTTAGTCGCCCCTGCGGGCTGCAGTGGTTAGAGCCCTGGGTGCATCATCCAAACCAGTTCTTAGGCTTCTAAATTTGATGTCAAGTAAACTTCTGGGCCATTTAAAACACAAAGGCGAAGCAAGGGGGCCCCTGAAGTGCCCTGGATTTTCAAAGGGAACGCCGATGTCTGCAAGAAGTTCGGATGCCCAGAGCATCTGAAGTGATGCAATGGGAAGCTTGCACCACCCTAACCCAACTCTGGCCAGCAGGTCACCAAGAAGTAGCCCGGCCCACTGGTGAGCCCCGCAGGGGCACAGGCAGCATGAAGTCCACTCGCCCTGGCCCTGGAGGTGTTCCCAGGTATCTGAACCTCACGGCGTTTTCAAGTGCTGACTGTGAAGCTTGAAAAGGGCCCGCCGCTGGGCCGGGCGTTTTGTGTTTGCCAAACAAAGCATGAAGGGAGAGTGAGCAAAGGGGGCGGGCCGGCGCTGCACAAAGGCCGGGGGCGGTCTCGGGCTGGGGAAATACAGTTCAGTGGGCCTGAATTGATATGCTCAGCCCCTAAAGCCCCGGGCTGGGCGATCACAGGGCATGAAGGCCCAGCAAAGAGCACTCGGCTGCATTGATCCAATCCCGAGTGAGCATGCAAGAGAGTGAGGGGAGGGGGCAAGAACCCGAGGGGGCCACTCAGGGGTTTTCAGGGACCGCCCTAGATTAGGCACTTTTCTTAGAAATGAAGGAATCTCCAGCTTGAGCAAGGGCGCTCCATCTGGAGCGTGCCCTCGAACCCAAAGGGCCAGGCTAGGAATTTGTCCCCTGTTTCTGTGGGGAATGAGCCCGCTGCGGGGGTCAAGCGGCAACAAAGATGTTCTCTCTTCATCTAGTCACTAGAGCCGAGTGGAAAAGATGCTGAGGGCCTCTCCTTCTCCAAGGCTGGCCCTGCCCTCTGTCCCTACCCTCGTCCCCGCATTCAGTGGATCTGGGGATACAGAGATGACTGACTGATTGATTACTTTGCTTCTCATATACCCAGCACTTCCGCAGTATTTACTGCTACTTAGTAGTTGAATGTAGGGACAAATGGATGCTGTGCAGAACCTACCCCTGTGTAGTTCAGCCAGATAGGTTTTGTCCCCTTAGTTCTGTCTAACAAATATTCTGGCTGAAGTGACATCACCTCATTTGAGCTTGACTAAGGATCTTTATTTTTCTTTTTTGGATATTCTTGTGTTTCCTAGTTCATTGAACATGGTCACAGATTACACATTTAATCAGGAAAAAAATGTTGACATTGTTCAAAATAGGAATAAAACAGATGGAAAAGAGCATCAGAGAGCATGATGGTGTAATAAACACGGCATTTCACACATTATCAGGTGCCAACTCTTTTCATTTGTCCCAGTCACAGCCATTGCTTATTACAGTCACCCATATTTGCCACAGGACCTGGCACAGGGTACTGAATCAATAAATGGCTGATTTGCTCTGGTATGGTGGCAGGCTGGTGAAATACAGCATCACTGAACAAACGAAGTAGCTGTGTTCCGGGAAGCTAGCTATGTTGTGGAGTCGGCCAAATGCTAATCCTGGGCTCCTGCTCCCAATACCCCCAAAGAATCCTGAAGGGCTTCTTCAGATGCATCCTATTTCATTTGTTCATTTCTGGATGATGGGGCCCCAGATTTCCTTTCTGAAGACAAAGCTTTGTTTGTTTTTGTCGTAATGACACACTTGGCATCATTAAGTGTCGTTGTAAAAGGAATCTCTCAGTTGCATGAAATGTAGTTTGTGGCCACTGAAAGGCCTTGGAAAATGAAGCTCTCCTAGCAGAAGGAGACAAGACGCTAAGGAAAGGGATTTCTGAGGACCAAGTTTCTGCATTCTCTTACAGCAGCCTTTAGCATTACTGCTGAGGAAAAGCCTAGGCCATATTCGAAGGACGCTGGGATTTGTGTGTATAAACTGTTCAGATGGCAACAAAGCTGTTATTACCCCAAAAGACTTCTCATCCATAAGGGAATGCTATCCTTGACTTGTAAGTCGGAACTGATCCGAAACACTTCAAACTCTGCCTTGATTTGACATTTGACTGAGGGAATCAGGCCAAGTAACTGAGCAAGGCTATACTTTTTGATGTTGTTATTATTGTTTAAACAATTTATATGAAACCCTTGAAACAGTTTTGCACCATAATTTATTGTAATTCTTTTAAGAAAAAGTCTTTATATTGATGTCAGTTTTCTTTCTTGAAAGTATTCTTTGCCAGTATTATATTTTCAGCTGAAATAGTCATCATAGTAATGAATATCAACCTACCATTTTATTTTTAAATTTGGTTCTTACATGTGGGTTTGTGAAATACTTAAACCTCACATGCAACATTTTTCCCCAAAAGGCACCGTGCAAATCCATACTGATTTGGCCCATCTGTTTTGGTGAAAAATTTATTGGCTTGGTAGGAAAGAGGATGTGAATATTTGCTTGCAATATTTTCCCTTACTTAAAAACCCATGAATGGAATAAGGCCACAGGACCGCATAGGATAATTTACATACTAATTAGGTGGCATAGTAGACTTGAGAAAAAAGAGGGGCTTTGGAAGCTTCCAGGGCTTCCCAGCAGTGTGATCCAGAGTCAGCTATTGTCCTTCCTAGGTCTCTGTTCACTCATCAGTCAAACCCCGAGGGCTATTATGGGGATAAAATGAGATATGTCTACAAAGAACTTGCCACAGTAAATGCTCGAGAAACGTTCATTCCTTTTTTTTTTTTCTCACAATGCTCTTCAACTTCATCTTTTATATTAAGGTTAGTTTCCTTGCCTATAAAATGGGAATAATGGCACACACAATGGTAATAGTAAAATGTAGAATGTTAGCATGATTTTTGGACAAAGCCTTCCTGGGTTCAAATCTCAACCATACCACTACCTCATTGTCCTCCTGTGTAAAGAGGGCTTGGTTAGGGCTGGTTATACAACCAATTGCCTAAGGTAGTTGAATACTCAGTGAAATTCAATGTGCTCTGCAAAGCTTTTTGACCTTTCTGTACAAGACTGTTGAAACCCCCAGTACTTTCCCAGAGTCACAGTTTTAAAGGCAAAATTATAATACTTTGAGTTCTAAAGCAGAAACTAGTTGATTTAAATTTTAATTTTAAAATTTAGTTGATAAATTTTAAAATGAGCTTGTGCTATACATGCTTCTTCAGTAGTGTATTAAATAAATACGATTTGGTAGGCTGTCTTCCCTCTGCTAATAATTCAAAGTAATAATGAACATAAATGGTATTGGGAGATAACTGCAGCAAGGGAAATGCACAGTATAACTAACTGTCTGCCTTTTATCTAATGATGATAAAGTCTCTGATACTGCAAATATGTCTTTGGCTTGTCACTTATGCTCATAATGGGAGGAAAGGCTTGTTATCTCTTAGACAGTACTGGAAATTAAGTTGTAGTTTTTCCCATCCAAGTTTGTGAATACCACATAAGAATTTAAGCCCTGACCATCACTGGGCAGTGAGTGGTGGCGCACGCCTTTAATCGCAGCACTCAAGAGGCAGAGGCAGGTGGATGTCCGAGTTTGAGGCCAGTCTGCTTTACAAAGCAAGTAGGACAGCTAGGGCTACACAGAGAAAACCTGTCTTGAAAAACCAAATAAATAAATAAACCCTGGCTATTACAATAAATACCAATAATTGACACATCAGAGAGGTCATGGAGAGTCTGTGAAGTAATAAATGTGACAGCCATGGAATGCATCAGGCACTTGACACACTGGAGCTGTTTCAGTTGTTTGTGCTGAGGCACAACTTTCATGCATGAAAATACTCATAGACCATATGCTAAAGGAGGTAGGACATGGCTTGGTTTTAATAAAACTTTATTTACAAAGGTAAGCAACTCTGGGCCAGACTTGGTCTGTGAGCCATAGTTTGTCAAGCCCTGCATTAAAACATTGGTTTGGGGGTCTTTTTTGGAATATCATATTCATCTTTTTGTCTGTTTGTTTGTAGACAGGCTCTCACTATATAGTACTGGCTGTTCTGGAAATCACTATAAATGATTAGACTGAATCTCTCTCTACTAAACCTCAGACTGAAATTGAGCTCCTGTCTCCTCCCATCTTATATACCCCTCTGCCCAGTTGTATCGCTCCTGTCTCCATCTTCCCAGTGCTGGGATTAAAGACATGTAATTCCAAGTACTGGGATCACCTTTGAGTGAGCTCTGTTTCTCTTAGACAGATTCAATCTGGTGTAGCCCAGGGTGGCCTTGAACTCACAGAGATCCATCTGCCTCTGTCCCCTGAGTGCTGGGAGTGCTGGGATTAAAGGTGTGTGCCACTACTACCTGGCCTCTATGGCTAAATAGTGGTTTAGCTCTGAACTCTGATCTTCAGGCAAGCTTTATTTGTTAGATCATAAACAAAATATCACTACAGAAACAGAGAGGGTGGGGGAGGGAGAGAGCAGATAGAATTTTAGCGTATTAAAAGAGGCACAGCTCCTCCTATGATAATGATGGCAATAGTACTAACATTAACTGTCATTACAGTGTGCTTTTTAAATACCAAGAACCTTGCTCAGAAGAGCTATATATGCAGTAAACTATTTAATCTCAGCATGATCCCTCTTCTCCCTAGGACCTCAGTTTCTCCTGCAAGTAAATGGAACCTGATCTAGTAGAAGGTCAGGGAGCTGAGGAGCCAGCGGTCTGGAGCTGCCGCTGTAAGGCTCTCTGAACCCCAGGAACTGCTGACTAACTCCTTTGTCTGGCTTCCAGCACTGAAGGTAGGACATTAAAAATACATCTGCAATCTATTCAGTGCTGCCAAAAGCAAATATGTCCATTTTCCACTTACCACAGTGAAGTTGCTTGAAATATAATTTCTGTGAGAAATTATATTCTGATAGGAAAATATTAATGGAATAAAATCAGAACCCACGAGTTGGGCTGCTTTCGCCTCCCTGGGAAAGTGGATGGTTTCTCGATGCCCAGGGGCCTGAAGGGCAGGTGCTGGTAGATGGTCACCCTGGCTTCCCCTCCTGCCTCAGGCTCTTTCCGGAAAAGAAACTTCCCACTTGATTCTGCCTGTGTTTGCCCACCCGAGCTTCAGTAGCGTTTACTGTGTAGTGAGAGCTGTTGTGTGATACACAAATGGAACCCTCTTGTCTTCCACTTGCCGCATCTGATGATTTAGTTTTTGAGACACCATGCTTCGGTACTTCTCATTTGATGAATGTTCCTTTTGATTTGCCTCCCTGCCAAAGCTTTCTTCTGATCCATACAGGAACCAAGACAAGGTATACAATTTGGCAGCTCGGAAATTGGGATTTAATAAGTTTCCTTCACAATCCAACGTGTCTACAAATGAATGGCTTGTGGGATTAGGCTCCCCCGCTTCATTTGGAACTGGGTGCAGCTGACCTGAATAATGAAATGTGGGGCCCAAAGTTATGAATCCTCTCCGAACATTGCTTCATTAGAATCCCCTTACAAAAAAAAGAAATGGGACTCATCTCATCAGCTCGATTTTATGGCATCTGATTAGACCACTATTTTCTCAGCAGGTCCCTTTTCTTTAAACTGTTGACTATGGATGGCCTGCTGAATAGAATGAACTTTGGACCACTAAATTGCAGCATTATGGTTATTTAGTGTAATTTATGAAAAACGAGAGAAGCCATGATCACTTACTTCTTGTTGCTAATGATATCTCCATTTATCTGAACAGGTATGGGTTTGGAACATCCTTCCCACTTCCAAAGCTCATCCTGGAACACTGCCCAACTATAGACTCCCCAAACAATGTTTGGAGGTACAAATTCCACAAACTGAGAATTAGTGACACCTGTACATGTCTTTATGGAGGAGATTCACCAGCAGCAGGTTTTCAGGAAAGCTACACATTTTAGCTATGCTTACCTAATCAGTTCCTCCATTTGGTGTTTGACTTATAATTCAGTGGATTTGGTAAATACCTAAATGCACATCCAATGTAATACACTCCGTGAATGCGTCTCTGTCTCAATCTTTAGATATATAGGAGGATGTGTTGAAATTATATTGCATCTGTTTTAAGCACTATAGTGATTAAAGCAGTAGAACTTCCCCCTCGTCGGGTGTTAGCAGAAAATCCAGTTAGAACTGCATTGCAAAGGTCAAAGACACCCTAATAAATTGCTATGGATCTACAATCTTCTAGAATACCGAGGCTACAGAGTGTAGAGGCTGCAGACTCATGTGGCTAGATGTGTTTCTCTCAAACATCCAGTAGCTAGGTAGGAACATGGTGAAGTATTCAATAAGGACATGTGATTTGAAGTGAGCCAGAGGGAAGAATGCCTACTCACGGATCAGGTGTTGACCTCTGACCCCGTGTAAGGCTTTAGCTCTTTAGGGGCCTTGATCACTTTATTTTGAAAATAGGGTTTCATTGAGTCATATCAAGGATTAAGCTAAAATAATTTTTAAAGTAGCTAGTATAGTACCTCATTCACAGGGAAAATTAAATAACTGTTAGTATACATTTGTTTGTTTGTTTTCTGAGACAGGGGCTCATGTAACCCAGAGTAGTCTGTAACTGAAGGTTTCACTCCTGCCTGCCAGTTCCCGAATTACCACTCTGAGGCTTAATATTAATTTCAAACTGTTTGGCCAATGGCGCAGGCTTAGTATTAACTAGCTCTTACACTTTAAATTAATCCATTTCTATTAATCTATATTTTACCATGAGGCACATTGCTTCACATCTTACTTCTCCTGCAGCTGCTGGCTTCTCTCTGACTCCACGCCTTTCTTTCTGTATCTCTGACTCTGTAACCTGCTGACTCTATTCTGCCTAGCTATTGTTCAAATCAACTTCTTTATTAACCAATGGTAGTAAAGCATATTCACAGCATACAGAGGGACATCCCACATCACTAGCCTCCAACATGCTCTGTAGATGAGACTGGACTTGAACTCTTAGTCCTTCTGCTTTCATCTCCCAAGTCTGGTATCCCAGGGGTATATCACTCTACCTTATAGAACAGTGTTTCTCAACCTGTGGTTTCCACCATTTGTGGGGGCACATCATCATATGTTTATGTTACGATTCATAACAGTAACAAAATTACAGTTATGAAGTAGCAAAGAAATAATTTTATGGTTGGGGTCACCACAACACGAGGAACTGTATTAAAGGGCTGCAGCATTAGGAACATTGAGAAACATTGGTATAGAATCTCGGATCATCACAGGAAGTCTCATGAAAATTTCCAAACAAAAGCAGTTTTATTCAACCTTCATTTTAGAAACTGAAAAAAGATTTAAAATTTCTATCCAGCATGTCCACTTATGGGCCTGCTGGGACTGATAATGTCTTCATAAACTTATGAAGATTATTTTCCCCTGCAATGTGATTATGTGGTTCTTAGCAAGAAGATGATACCATCATATTACATATTATAAGATAATAAGATGATACCATTGTATTACAATATTAGAAGGTTGGATATACCTGATGAATGATGGATGATAGGACTGGTACCTACCAACTTCTGGCATCCATGATTTTAAATTATGCAAAAGTTTCTCAGTAATTGCCCTGGGACATCAGAGTATTATTCTATTTTATTTTATTTTACCTTTTGTCCATGGTTACAGACCAGGGTCTGCACAAATAAATAATGTTCCTCTTCATCACTGACTCATTGCAGAAGGAGAAAATTTGTTTTTGTCAGAGATGACCGACATAATTTTGGAACTTAATAAAATTCAATGTCTTGATATTTTCCCCGAGAAACACAATAAAATAGAAAATAAAAATCAGTCTATTTATTTTTCTTGTTTTTAGAAGGAAACTTGTAATTTTACTGATGTTCATGTGCTGAAAACTGTGACCTTAACAGAAAAGGAAAGAGAGGTACATGACAGAGTAACCACAGGAGAGGAGAGAGTTTGTTGTCGGAATCTAAACACTGGTCCTATAGCTGTAGGTCTATCTCTAGATAAGCACAGACATACTGCTCTAAATGCTGCATTTAAACTCATCTCATCTCAACATCGGCCTCTGAGGCAATTTTACTTTCTTTATCTGAATTGTCTCTATATTCCTAGCTCTCTGGCAATCACTAACATATATGATGTCTTCTCAAAGCTTTCTATGAAAATGACTGGACTCTATTGTAAGTTGACTATTCCTTGTTTTAGCCTGGGTGACCCAGGATCTGCTTTCTGCTTTCTTGGGCTGTATTATATTACACTGGGCGGTAGTAAGACTTCTGCTAGGGCAGCAGTGCTGGTGTCTGCATCCATCCTCCAAGGGTTGTTGGGATGAGGCTGGGTACAGCCTAGCACACCCCCTCCTTTCACAACTATTCACCTTCATAGAGAGTGCTTTCTGCCCTGCAAATTGGGCAAGTTCTGCATCAATGACTCATCATCGGCCAAAATGAGTTCTGTATATTCTGGGAGCTGACACCAGTTAGTGAAGAGTCAGAAGAGTAAATGGAGACGACAACAACATAAAAAATAGATATGGAGACTTTTCTAGGTCTTCTTTTCCAATGTGACAAAAAGTAGAAGTGATCATGCCAGAAAGGGCCACAGGCATGTGTGGCTCTTTTGTGATATGAAATGCATCTGGTTCATGCTTGTCTATGGACAAGGCATTTAAGAAGTTCATCATTCAGGCTGGAGAGATAGCTTATTGAGTGAAAGACTTTGCCTTGCAAGCGTGAGGATCTGAATTCAAATCCTCAGAACATATGTAAACCTAGGTATAAGTAGGTATATATAGGTAAACCTTGAATAAGAATGGCCCCCATAGGCTCATATATTTGAATGTTTAGTTCCCAGTTGGTAGACTATTTAGGAAGCATTAGAAGGTAAGGCCTTGTAGAAGATGTGTCACTAGAGGTGGACTTTGAGGTTAATAAATCCCACACCAGGCCCAGTCTGACTTTCTATGACTGCAATTTCTGAATCAGATGTGAGCTCTTGGCTACTGCCCTGCCACCATGCCTGTCTGCTTGCCTGCCTGCTGACATGCTTCCCTACATGAGGACCATAGACTAATCCTGTGAAACTGTAAGCAAGCCCCCAATTAAATGCTTTCTTTTTAAAAGAGGTATTTTTGAAATTTTTAAAAAGACTCATTTTTTGTTGTTGTATGTGCATTGGTATTTTGCCTGAATGTATGTCTGTGTTAAGGTGTTGGATCCCCTAGAGCTGGAGTTACAGATGGTTATGAGCTGTCAGGTTGGTGCTAAGAATTGAACCCAGGTCTTCTGAGAGAGCAGCCAGTGCTTTTAACTGCTGAGTCATCTCTCTAGCCCCAAATACTTTATTTTATAAGCTTCCTTGATCATGGTGTCTCCTTATAGCAACAGAACAGTGACTAAAACACTGGGCATGGTAATATGAATCTCTAATATCAGTGATCCTATGGCAATATGAAAACAGAGACAGCAGAATCTTCAGGATCTCTTAGACAAGCTAGCCTACTGTATACAGTTGTGAACAACAAAGAAGACTTCTGTCTTAAACAAGGTTGCAGAAGATAAACCAACACCCAAGGCTGTCCTTTGACTTTCACATATGTCCGGTGGCATACACACACACAAAGTTCTTCATAAAAGCTGGGTGTGGTAACATATACCTATAATCCTAGACCTTGGTAGGCAGGAAGAGTACCTTGTTCTAGGTCATCCAGGACCATATATATAGCAAATATCTGTCCCCAAAACAAACAAAGCAATCCAATAGAGGTATCTTCAAACAGAGAACATCTTTGACATTTATGTGCTCCCTAAACTCTGGGTGAAGGTGAGTTAGTGTGTTAGGTGCACCAGTCACAACAAGATGTGGAGGATATGATTTTATGAAGCTTTGAAGGACCTAGCACCTCCACCCTGACTTAGACATTCTGATACTGCCCCATGAACTCTACCAAAGTCTATGTAAGGACCTAAGTCCTCAGAACTGAAGAACAATTAGGCTTGGAGAAAAACTAAAGTGGAAATTAAAAATACAGCATGATGATCCCAGTAGTAGAAGAATGGGGAACATATAGGAGAAATAGTAAATCAATTACAAAATAAATCAAGTGTCAAATTAGGATGTTTAAGTTCAGTAAACATTAACTAAACGTCAACTTGACAGTTGCCCTGACAGTACATTCATAGATTCAATTAGACACAAATTAAAATACTTGAAATAATTATATATGTATGGAGCATGCTCAAGCTTGTTTTCTTGTCAATTTTCAATAAAGAGCATAGCATACCAATCATTTCCTTAGCATTTACATTATATTAGGTATTATAAGTAACTTACAGATGATTTGAAGTATACAAGAAGATATATATAGAGACTCTATAGAAATACTATATCATATTTATAGCAAACTTGAACATACTTGGATTATGGTATCCAAACTGATGAGTGTCCTAGAGTCAGCCCCCTGTGAATAACAAAGACAACCTGTATAATGAGCATCCTTTTTAGGTCAAGACCTGTGCTAGAACTGGAAGTAGAAGTAAGAGAAAGAATGAGTACACAGAAGAAGAAGAAGAAGAAGAAGAAGAAGAAGAAGAAGAAGAAGAAGAAGAAGAAGAAGAAGAAGAAGAAGAAGAAGAAGAAGAAGAAGAGAAGGAGCCCCTAACATAGTGTGAGGAAGGTAAGAGAAGGATGCTAAGAGATTGTAACTTTTCAACTCATTCTGAAGAGGTGAATAGAATTTTTGGAGATTATGAGCAAAGGTCACTCATACAGGGAACAGCATGGATCTGATGAGTTGGAAGGTGAGGCTTGCTTTGGAAGCAAGAGTCAGACAATGAAGGACATTTAGGCATGTAAATAGTTGGGAAAATAGTAACTGATTTGTTTAAAAACAAATGAACTTCATCAGACCTTCACATCTTTACACTAGTTTGCCCCTTTGTCTCCCTAGTTGATAATTCCACCATTCCAGTTGAAGATCTCCAAGTATCTGTGATACAGAGTACACTGTTAGAGAGATTAAATTGCCAAAACTCTGCACAAGATTTACCATTCTTTTGACCACATTGTAACTTCTATGATAAAGGGGGGGGATTAATAGGGCCATAAAAGAATGACAGGTTTGTGTTCTCAAACGATTTTTGAGTGGAGGCAAATGGAGGCTCTGATCTTATTTGTATCACTTAATTTATAATAACAACTGTGTGGTATATAATTCACCTGTCATACAATTGGGGCCTCTGCCTCTAATGTCCTCCCATAGACAGAACAGCCACTGAGCATGAACACAGTCACCCTGACATTCCAGAAACATCAACCATTTCCTTTCCTCATTTCCCTGTTAACTTATCTTCCTCTTTCCATTAATTTCAAGTTGTGTTCTGATAGCTCATTGTTTTCCAATGCTTTGCAAAGTTTGACTCAATTACATTTAAGCTAGGGTAGCTTTGGGAGCTAATTCTTTGAGATTTATTTTAACCCCAGAAAGACTCTTCCTACCCGGGTCCCCCCTGTGGTCTCTGATAAACATGTTGCTCTGTGCATACAACTACTTGTCTCATAGAATAACCACCACTCTATACTGGTCAGCATTCAAATCTCCATACTTTTCTAGAGGAACTTTAAATTTAAACTACATAAAAGAATGGCAGTTGTGTTTCCAAATGGTTTTTGAATGGAGACAGATGGAAACTTTGATCTTCTTTGCATTATAATTTTAGAGTAACAAGTTATTGCTATATAATGCGTACGCCATACAATTGAAGCCTCTGTTACTGATGTCACTTCAAAGATAGCAAATTTTGTGCAGTTTGGCAAGAGCTTTCTGTTGCGATGACTTTCCCTTTGAAGGAACATTTTTGAGCCTCTACTTTAATAGGATGGGAGCCTCCGGGCTTCTGAATTGTCTCCTCCAGTGTGTAACCTCCACGTCACAAGCTAACTGGGATGAAAAAATCAGAACTCGAGTAATTCTCAGCTTTTTGCAACTGAGCCAAGACTGTTCCATACACACAAGGACTAGATACATGTCACTCTTTACTTCTCAGCCATACCTAGCCAGTACTTTAGCTTCTACAATTTGGGGTTTAGAGAAAATGAGAACCATTAAGATTAATTGCTCTTTGTGAGATGCCACGTCTCCTGGGAGTTCAGAGAAAAGAGACCTCCATCTTCTGAGCCACATCCACTAGCCACAGCCTCCCAGAGTCCAGCATAGTACAACATGCTGAGCTTGGTCATGGTCACTGAATAAGAAGGACCAGAAAATTCTCAGACTCTTCTTGTTAGAGATGAGTTTGAGAAAATTTTTATTTTGAATAAAACTTTCTTCAGTTGCTGTATATTCTTAGGACAAATTTCCGAAACTTTAAATGGCTGCATTTTTAAAGAGTTTTCACCAATTCCATTCTTTAAGGGATATATCCGTAGAGCTCTTAATGCTGCCAGTTCAGAAGGAGGACTCGCTGCTACTTTTTAACACAGTTTACTGTGTTCACGTGAACTACTGATTTCTGAAGTATACACGAAGGATGGCTTGGGAGGTAGAAGCGTAAGAATATCATCTTGTTCTTCAATCAGAAAAGGAAAGGAAAGAACAATGGAGACAGCAGGCATTTGTGTAGCTTTTTATGATTGCTGGCAAACACAAAGTGTGATCCCACGGAAGACCAGGCTCCAACCTACATGATCCCTTTTATGTGCAGAAGTGTAGAGACTAAATGTATTCCAAAGCAATTTAGAACAATTTTGAACATTTAAAACTATAATTTTCACAAGTGTAGTAAAGTCGAGTCCATCAAGCATTCCGAATCAACTTATGCCCTGGGGGGAGATAGTCAGCTAACAAGAAGAAAGTGGCCTTACTACTTACGTGTAGCATTACTCGCCATCAGAACTGTTGTTTCATAACTTTGGGATGTCCATTATTTCGCCCATATATTGTCTGCATCAGTTGAGAGAGATTTTGTGAAAATGCTTAGGAGTGGTACATGGGAAAAAAGACTGAAACCTGGAGTAGCTTTCACATTTTCATTGTTTTATGAGGATGAAATATTTCTTTCTCAAAAGTAAAAAAGCCTTTTGTTCAATACAGTTTAACTGTATGACAACTTTAAAGAAACTACATGGAACATAACAATAGTACTATAAAACAGAAGTTCAGGCAGCTGGAGATGTAGCTCAGCTTGTAGAGGGCTTTCTGGACATGCACTCAGTCCTGGTTTGATTCCCAGACCTGCATAAGCACTTATTCCTCTCATATTCCAGCACTCAGGATGTGGAATTCAGAGGATTGGGCATTCAAGGTCATCCTCAGCTTCTTAAATGAGTTTTAGGTCAGTGTGGGATGCATGAGATACTGTCTCCAAAATTACAAAATGTTAATTGTTAAACAAAAACTAAGACACGGGCCCTCTAAAATTCAACCAAGAGGGATTGTGTTGCCTGGTTCAGGAGAGAAGTACACAGACTTAAATATGCATGTCTTTGTTCAGGTCTTTGTAGCTCTAGGGCTTGGTCAAGTCACATAGTCTCTTTACACACCAGAAAAATGAAGCTGATATTTGATGAGCTCTTATGAGAGTTTAATGAATGAAAACATGCAAGCTACAAAGGTGCCTCGGACACTGTAAGTGTAAGTGACAACCTTGCTTAGAGATTTGTCCTTGTTGAAAATTCTCATCCTATCCTAAATGAATTCTTTCAAATTTCCTAAAGCTAGCCTTCCTTTGCTCAGTGAAAAATTACAGCAAGGCAATAGAGACAATATCTTCATTACAAAGCCATTGGTCAACTAGATGACCAATGTGAGAAAAGGCAAATCCATTATTTGTGGGCATCAAGTCCCTGGAAATGTTGGAACTGACAGCATGTCTGATCAAGTGATGACAGTCAAGACATTTAGCCAAGGGTGATGCTCTAGGATGAAATTAAGAGGAAAATGACAAATAAACTATGGCAACTAATCAATACCTAGCCCAGTCTGAAGCTAACAGTCTATTGCAGGAGCTGGCCTTTGCAGAGCCCGCCTTTCTGTGGTCACAACTGAGTTTCATTGTAATCGGCTTGAGACCTACAGAAATTAGTGCCTTGAAATCATCAACAATGCACAGTGAATATTTGTTTTCATTTGTGTACCTTAACAGGCAGAAAGTTATGAATCTATTTGCATGTAATTTATATATAGCCGTTATTGGAATGATCTTACTCCAATAGTATATAGTGTAGTGAAATTCATTTGAAACAACACTGAAACTATAAAGAGAGGACAAAGAGAGAGAAAAAACTTTCAGGGACCAGGTGGGATGCTGGATTAAACATAAAAGGGAAAAGTATACTTACTTCTGATTTCTGTAACTTATGATGATTGTTACTTTAGGTCGGACATGCTAGCACCTCAGCCAGGGCTCCTTTTCCAAGTATTAACAATCCTGTCTTGACATAAAGGTGCCACATTCCATCTCTCACCTTAAAACTGACTTTGTGTTATTGTCACTCATCTTCAGAAGTGTTTGAGGCCTATGTCCTAGGTAGAGTGGATGACATGCAGGTCCGCCGGTCAGTCCTTGCACCAGGCATTATGTAAAGAAAGAATCAGCACATTGCAGGACTTCAGGGATGGCCAAACCATTGACTAGATCACTTTGTATTTTTTTAAATTGGTAATAAATCATAATATAAATTTCTATTCTACAGTAAGTCTTCAAAGTATTATACAAGAGTAGCATTGTTTTCAATTTCAACAAAATGTTGGATTGTCCTGATAATATAAATATGTATAAAGCTAAAAATTGTTATTGAGTATATGATGGAAATATTAAGCTGAAAGCATCCTACTTTTATAAATCAATTTGTGATTGAGTCCAGTAGTTCTTTAGAAAGGTTCCAGATACTATGCTGGGTGTGGTGCTTCATGCCGACGGCATTCCAATGAATGCCTGAAAATGCATACAGTACTGAACCCTATATATGCTCTTCGTACTTGAATACCTGTGAGTACACTTGATTTATAAATTATATTAGTGAGCAATAAGGGATTCCCCTCTGTATGCTGTGATTACCATTGATTAATAAAGAATTGATTGAGCCTATGGCAGAGCAAAACAAAACTAGGTGGGGAAAGCTAGACTCAATGCTGGGAAAAAGAAAGCAGAGTTAAGGAGAAGCCATGTAGCCCCTGCAGGAGGCAGACACACTGGAACCTTGCCGGTAGGCCACAAGCCTCATGGTAAAACATAAAATAATGGAAATGGGTTAAATTCAGATGTAAAAGCTAGCCAATAAAAAGTTAGAGCTAACAGGCCAAGCAGTGACTTAATTAATACAGTTTCTTTGTGGTTATTTCAGGAGTCTGGGCGGCCAGGAAACAAACATGCAGCCTCCTTACTACAAGTGAGAAATTAACATTCGGCACTAGAGATGTGGCTAGCGATGTTAGTGGTTAAGTGCACTGCTGCTCTTGCAGAGCAGCTTTGGTTTTTAGCACCCATATGGTAGCTCACAACCATCTGTCACTAAGTTCCAGGGACTTTTGATGCCTTCTTCTGGCCTCTGTGGGCACTGGGCACACATGTGGCATACAGGTGGGCAAAACACTTATGCACAGAAAAATGAATAAAATCTTTAAAAAGAAGTTAGCAATAATGAATGATAAAATGCAGCAGTTACAATAATGCACTCTAATAGCTTTGTATGGATATGGTCTCAAGACATCTTGCTGTATTATGCTCATGCTCTTAAAATGGTGGAAAAATAGTAGAAAGTCCAGAAACAGTATATGGAAATTTCCCCAAACAAGCAACTTATACATTTTAAATTGTACAGTGATCTGAATAGTGTGATGAACTCTCATGCCGCATCCTGCCTGGAACATGCTATCTGTCCCTTAGTAGCTGTCTTGGTTACTATATCTACTGTGATAATACCCACAGGCTCCTTAAATGAACATGATTGTGGTACCACATTTCGTGTCCTTATGTAGGTAATGTTACATTTGTTGAAAACATGCAAAATTACGTATTTCCCACCATTAATTTTACACTATAATGGCAATGGTAAGCAGTTGCAAAAAGAGTTGGACATGGTCCACAAGGTCTAAGATATTTATATTTAGTCTTTTATGGGAAAGGTTGGCCTGGTAGGAGAGGGAGCGCTACTGTTCTTGTAGAGGACCCATGTTCAGTTCTAAGCAACCACATTAGGCAGCTTACAACCACCTAAAACTCCACCTCCTGGGAATTCAATGCCTGTGGCTTCTATGGGTAAATGTACTCACATAGACACATACATAATTAAAAATAAAAGTTTTAGAGTTTCTGGTCCTTGTACTATATGCTAGTTTGTGATTTAAAGCCTTTGTACTGAGAGCTAAAGTAAAACTACTTCCAGATATGGTGGAATACATTTGTAATCCCATGTATGTAAGCAAGGATTGTGAGTTTGGGTGGCCTGTTTCAAAACTAAACAAATCAGGCTAATGAGATTTCTCAGCCAGTAAAGGTGCTTGCCTGACAACCTGAGTTCACTTCCTGCCACCCACGTGATAGAGGAAGAGATCTGACACTCGAAAGTTGTCCTCTGACTTCCATATGCACATGCCCGCCCGCCCCAAGCTAATTTTAAAAGTTAAAAAATTCTGTTTTATTTAAAACAGAATGCACCTGAATGTTCTAATTTTTCTTTTTTTCTAATTTTTAACCTGAATTTTCTGTCTTGAACTGTTTGCTCATAGGGACCTCCAAGCAGATCTGGCCTAAACTAATGAGTGGGCATTTCTCAACAGCAGGCTGCAGGTGCCTCGTCAAGTGTCTGTGCATCCTGCAAAGAATGCCCACCCCTCTTCATTCCTTTTCTTTCCCACCTGCCTCCTATTCTGCATGCAGGCCTCTCCCCAAATCAAGCCGTCTTTGGGAAGCCTGAGCTCGCACCTGCTGCAGGCAAAGGGGAACTTCCTCTCTTCTGTTTCTGGAGTTCGCGGTCAATATGTGTACTACAGCTGCCTCACCGCACAGTGAGCACAGCCAGGGCAATGTGATGCTTTCTGGATTCCCTAGGAGTTCCAGTCATTTGGTTAGTCAGCCTACCTTGTTCCCTGTGTGATTACCACCTTTCTCCAACACTGTATAGCTCATCCATGGTCTCCTGGCTTCTACTATTACACTGTCCAGTTTGCAGCAAGATGGAATTTCTCATAGGAAAAATCAGGTCAAGTCACTCCTCTGTTCAAACCCCTAAGTTATACTTGGAATAAAATCAAAAGGCCTACAATAGTCTGCAGGGCCCTGCCTGACCTATTTCCCGGGCTGCCTCTCCATCCCCATCTACCTCTTCCTTGTACAAGCTGCATTCGAGGGACACTGGCCTCCTTGCTATGCTTGTGCATAGAGTACTCCTGCCTCGGGGTCCTTGCACTATTTGCTCCAGCCTCTTGTAATGCTTACCCTACAGATAACTACATAGCTTGCTGCCCCAAGCCATTTAGCTCACTGCTGTACCTGTTTCTCAAAAGTACAACTTCCTATGTTTCTGAGGGTGACCTTGAGCTTCTCATCCTCCTGCCACTGTGGCCCCAGTATTGAGACTGGAGTTGTATGCTACAACTCCTGGTTTGTTCAGTACTGGAGATCAAATCTAGGGCTCCATGCAAGCCCTCAGCCCATTGAGCTACATCCCTAGCCCTGCCTTCCTTTTCTGAAAGAACGAAATAAAATCCCCCACTTCCCTTTGTCATTTTCTGTCGTATTAAGACATATAAATGACACATTCGTTCCTGACAAGCTTTTCCCTGACTTATTCATCAGGGTATAAAACTTGTTGAAGGTCGGGACACCGTGTTATTCTCTGCTGTTTGAAATAGGCAGCTAGAAGATGCTTAATTACTGTCAAGGCCCAAAGCACAGAGCCCTGCTCCTGGTGACAGCAAGGATGATAAGCACAGCCAGTAGATAAACAAGTCAAGTTTATTTCATGCTGCATATGCCAAAAGCACTGGGGACAGTTCCCAAAGTAGTGTCCCTCTGAACAAACAAAGCAAGGAACTTTTATAGGAGAAAGTCACATATTCACTTAGGACAGACTTGTTATCACACAGAGGCAGAGGCACATTCTTGAGAATGCTCAGTTCAGAGTCATGCTGCCTCATTTTGAACATCATCACTTGTTCAAATAATAAGAGATAGGAATGGCCCTCAGAAGAGAATTTAGTATTTTAATGAGCAAAGTTCACTTCTAGGTCACCTAAAAGGGTGGGGCAGAATGACTCTCAAGTTTGGCTGATGCATAGGTCACTTTTAGGCCACCTTAGAAGTTTTCCTGCTTGGCCTTGTCTGAAACTAAAAGCAACTTTGGAGGCAAACTCACAGTGATTTAAAGGGCCACATAACTTTTTCCTGAAAACGTAGGTGACTGTCCCCAAAAGTAGGTATCATTTGACAAACACAAATGATGAGGACACCAGCCCTGCAGTTTTCCTCATTTCAATGCCATGATAGAAGGAAATATTAGTTTGTAATGATTGAACATTTGATAGGTAAGGCATGGATTTTAGGGGCAGACAGATCTTGCTTCAAATTCTGCCTCTCCTAGAAAGTAGTTCCATGACCATGGTCAAGTTGCTTAGTATCTCCAGGTCATAATTTCCACTGAGCCTGTGAAGGAATAGTTAGCCCTTAAGGTGGAGTTGTTATAAAGGACAAATGAGATAACACATGTATGATAAATTGTTAAGGGCACTTTGCAAAACACAATCTCATTTCTAGAGGGTGGGGGTAGACGTGATCACAACCTACTATACGCATGCATAAAATTCATCAATTAAAAATCCACATTTGAAAAAATGTCAATAAAAATATTGCCCAAATTTTCTTCAGTGGTGTAGCCACTAATAAGTTGCCCATGCTCTTGTAAGTAATTCTTTACCATGATCCTGCAAGCAACTCTAATTAAACTCACTGGGCTATCAGAAACAAAGCAGGAAAACAGAAAATTTGGGGAGCGGAGAGGGAGCAGTAGGATTGGGAGGGGGACAAAGAAGGGACTAGGGATGAATAGGCTAAAATACATTATATACATTTTATGAAAATGTCATAATGAAGCTACTATTATGCATAGTTAATATAGTCCTAATAAACTTTCGAAAGAAATAGCAGTGCACACACACATACACACAAAGGCAGAGAGAGAGAGAGAAGAGGAGGGAGAAGGAGAGAATAAGGGGGAGAGGGAAGGGAGGATGATTACAAGGATATATTCCAAAATGTCGGAATGTTGACAGAGACCCTAAGTGGTAGACTTAGAAATTATTTTTATTTTCTTCTTCACAGCTTTTTGTTATGGCTATTATTTGTTGTGGTTTTACATCATCTTCATTGCTTAAATCATCATAAGGGAAAATCACTTTATTATGAAAAAATAAAATGCAAATGAGAGTGTATTCTTTGTAACACATCACGTTTCCCATATATGTTGCTATCCTGTTAAGGAGAAAATGTAGGGGAGTGGGTTAGCAGGGGCCAGCAGGAAGGAGAGGGGGCAGAGGCTAGAATAGGAATAGAACTAAACTCATTGTCATCTCTGCACTATTGTCCTTACTTAGGACAGGTTGGTAAGAGGGGCACCAGGGGAGTTTCTGTTTCCTTGTCACTTTTCATCTCACTGAATGGCCTGGAGAAAATCAGATAAAAACCTCTGCCCAAGGGCAGTGTGGGATTACTGTGATGACTAAGAACACAGCTCTTGAGAAGGTAGCTTGAGTTCAGATCCTACATTCTTTTTGCTAACAAATAGCCCTCTGCTTTGTAGACTCCTGTTTGCTCATCTTTAAAATAAGGAGAATTTTGCCTTGACAAATGTATTATGAGGACTCAGGGAACAAATGGTTTGCTGCAATCCAGGGGCACTGATTTGCCTTTATTCACCTCGCGTCCCACTTTGCATGGAGCTCCTGCGCCCCATCCCCTAGGGTGGAGAATAAAGGGACAGGAGGGAAACAGCCTCTTTTAACTCTAGGCACATTTTTCCTGGTCCTTGTTTCTAAGCCATGGAGAGGCAGGAAAGAGGGTCAAGGAAGGTAGAGATGAATCATCACTGATTCTCTTTGTGCTGCTAGAACAAGTGTGGGAGGGAAGCCATGTCCCCATCTGCCCACTGCCACTCGAATAGCCAGTGTGCGGTATGAAGCAATTGGCTGCCTGGCAAAAAGTGGAAAATAAAGAAAATGGCAAGGCCAAGATGTCCAGCATGAGCTGGCTGGGCAGGAGTGGCAAGAAAGCAACAATAAAGAACCCTAAGGTTTTTATATAATCTTGTGTGTAGCTGATATCCAGCATCTACTAGAGCAAATGATGTAGCCCACCAAATCCCATCCCTCCTCAAACTGTTCATGCAGACTAAGTGAATTTTCTTATTATGGTTATTATTGACATTAAAAGCTGTGGAAAGGGACTGTGTTCCTTTTTTTTTAGTATTCAGTGCTTTTTGTCATGATGAAATAGTTACCAGGGTTATGGTGGGAATCTGCACCCCTTTATCTTCCTTCATGAACAGAAGATTGAGCCCTGCAGTATACTGTGTTTTGGGGACACAGCAGTAATACGCTGCATGACCTTCCCTGGAGAATCAGTTCAGTGGCGGAACCAGGCATGTGCTGGGGCAGTGGTTCTTACCCTTCCTAATGCTGTGGCTTCCAACCATAAAATTATGTTCATCGCTATTTCATAGCTGTTATTTTGCTACTGTTATGAATTGTAATCGTAATTTTGGGAGAGAAAGGTTTGGCAGAGGGGTTGCAACTCACAAGTTGAGAACTGCTGTGCTAGGGCCTAGCAGCTACGCTATTAGAGTACCCTATGGTCAAAGTCAACAAAGAGTACCAATTAAGAGTACCTATCAAGATGTGACCCATCAAGGTCCGTGTTCCACTGAAAGGACAAACTGGTTGCTAAATAAAGTACAACAGAGTCTGATCAGGTCATAGGCCTTTAAATAGGTGGTCAACACAGGACAGCATGGTCGCAGTAATATGAAGGTGCCCAGGTGTCTTGAAGGAAGTAGTCAAATAACCAATACACAGGAGCTAGCCAATTGAGCATCACCACTGAGACCAAGGACAGTCAGGACTCCTCATAACTTGACCACCCCAAGCCCTACTGCTGGTCTTTGACCACGCCTGGTCTCACTCTCACTTGCCAACTTCTTTGCCATTGTCAGCCCCTGCCTTATCTAGATTCACACTGTAAGACATATCCTGTACATATCACCGAGAACCCCCATCGCCACAATAACCTACTGTCTTCTCTAGGGTTGCTGCTGCTACAATGAAACACCATGACGAAAATGCAAGTTGGGGAGGAAAAGGTTTATTTGGCTCACATGTACATATTGCTGTTGACCATTATAGGAAGTTAGGACAGGAACTCAAACAGGGCGGGAACCTGGATGCAGGAGCTGATGCAGAGGCCATGAAAATGTGGTGCTTTCTAGTTTGCTTGCCATGGCTTGCTCAATCTCCTTTTTAATACAATGTCATTGCCATAAAATAACACAAATGATCTGTAGTCCACTCCCCAGGAATCCTTGTTCCCATCTGAAAGCTCATGGCTGGGTCTTGACTACCTACATTTATATCCACATTCAGGTCTTGCCAGTCTCACCAGAATAATCTGTTAAGTGTTCTTGGGTGTGGCCCACCTTCTCTGATACCAATTTTCTATTTTGAATTTTTAATCACTGTGGCAAATACCTAAGAAAAACTATTTTTTAAAAAAATTAATTATTTATTTTTATTTAATGTGCTTTGGTGTTTTACATGCATGCGTGTCTGTGTGAGGGTGTTAGATGCCCTGGCCCTGGAGTTATAGACAGTTATGAGCTGCCATGTGGATGCTGGGAATTGAACCTGGGCCCTCTGGAAGAACAACCAGTGCTCTAAATCACTGAGCCATTTCTCCAGGTCCCAGAAAGAAGTGAGTTAAAGAAAGAAAGATTTATTTGAGTTCACAATTTCAGAGGGTTTACTCGAAGACTGGCTGAATCCATTGGTTTGAGTTCGAAGCAGGGCAGGGTATCAAAGGGGGTGTTACGTGGCAAAGAAAGCTGTTCGTCATATTACAGCCAGCAGGCAGAATAGAAAGACTTGGAATCTATTCTTCAAAGACATGTCCAGTTCCCCAACTCCCTCAAAGAAGCCCTACCTTTCAGCTCTGTCCCCACTAAACGAACTGTTCACATTTTGAAGCCACCCAGGGCTGAATTCATGGATTGGGGCAGGGCTCTAAAGATCTAGAGGTTCTGAAGATAGACTCACAGACACCCAGAGGTACGGCTGAACAATCTCTCCATCCAATCATGTTGCCAGTAGAGATTAGCTAGGACAACACTTGCTAAATTGTGGCTTTTAGGTGCAGAAGATGTAGCAACACAAGATGGACGAAAATCTCTATCTCGTTGTGACAACATTTTGGTGTGGGTAATAGAATAAGCAAAGAAAAACTTTGGGGACTATCTAAATAATCAGAGGAGTTGAGGAGTTAAGAAGACATAGAATGATTTAAGACTAAAATATGGTATAAATTGGAGAGCAAAGGCTTCACTAAAATAATACTTAAATATGGAGAGGAAGAGCTGACAAAGACTACTATAAAGCACCTCAGACTCAGTGGGGCCAAACAGCAACTTGTGATTTTTCCCTCAAAACCTAATCATCTTCCAGTGATCTCAATCTCATAAAATGACTTCCCATCTACTGGACTCCATCAAACAGGGAAAAAAAGGATCATAGTTCCTCCATTCTTCCCCCACCCCCACCAGAGCTAATCCATCGCCAAGTTCTGTTGACTTTGCCTCATGAATGTGTCTCTGAAAGTGACATGTTTTCCCCATCTACATTATAATCACTATGGTGTAGTCTGCCATTGTTACTCACAGAATTCAGAATTAATGTCCTCAGGTTCACATCTGACAATGTTATGCAATTTTGCTTTAAACTTAAAATGGTGTCGCATTGCTCCCACTGTATCAAGATCTATAGGTATTCTGACAAATAACAATCCCCTTGAACTTGGTTTATCTTATAATGCTGCAATATAGGGTTTTTTTCAGGTTGTATTCATCTAGAATGCCCTTTCTGATCTAGCTCAGCTGATTTCTCTCATGGACTTATCTTTGTAGATATTAACCTCCCCTTCCTTCTTCACTAGGTCAGATAATCCTGCTGTAGTTGTCATGAACCCACAGCTTTCTTCCTTATCACCATTTCACAAATGTAATTTTACATTGATTCATGTGGCTGTTTCATTAATGTCCACCTGCCTCATAAAACTGTAACTCCATAGATATCAGGAACTGTATGCCTATCATAGGATTCCTAGTGCTTACCAGTGCTGTGCATTTACATCAGTGCTCAACAAATATATCTGAAGGAATAAATGAAAAACAAGCAAATGAACCCCTTTCACAGATGAGAATCTGAAACTGGTAGGTAAAATATATTGTTCAAAGCCACAAGAAGTATATGGTCAAGCAGAGAGTTAAGTCTGGGATCTGGATGTGTTCAATTTTGTCTCACATGTTCTTTCTTTTACCTCTTACTTCCATTCCTGCTTTCTACTTGTTTGTTGTTATTTTGATTTTGGTTGGTTTGTTGTTGTTGTGTGTTAAGAACCAAACACAGAACCTTGCACTTCCTAGGCAAACATTGTACTACTGATCTACATTACTGACTTCAACTTCTATGACTGTGAACTTTTCAGTTACATGTGAATGCAGACATCCTGAAAAATTATAGCCATAAACATCATCTAAATTGAACCCAGTGCACATAACCTGCAGGTTCAGCCACTTTGGAGACTGAAGCAGGAAGATCCCTGAATCATGGAGTTTAAGACTAATCTAAGCAACATGGCAAGACTCCATCTGTCTTAGTTGGGGTTTCTATTGCTGTGATAAAACACCATGCCTAAAAGAAACTTGGGGAGGAAAGGGTTTATTTTATCATATAACTTGTAGTCCATCATCTAAGGAAGTCAGGGAAGGAAGTCATAGCAGGAATTAGAAGCAGGAACTAATGCAGAAGCCATGGAGGAACACTGTCTACTGGCTTATTGAGTCTGCTTTCTTGTAACACCCAAAAGCACCAGTCCAGAGCTGGCACCACCCACATTGAGCTGAACCCTCCCACATCATTCATCAATCAAATAACACATTACCAGGAAATGTCACTACCAACAACCAGTGGAGGAATCAGCTGAGGTCAGTCTGCATCCTTGCCCGAGGAAAAATAAGGTATAGTTTACTCATTATTCAGGGTGCAGATGCTACCCTACTGAACTGCAAATATTTAAATAAATGCAATCTACAACTGGCTAAGGAGAAGAGAAAGAATGGGGAAGAAAACAGCAACTAGGGGCCAGGCAATCACCACCTAGACACAGTACTGAGATAGTAAGAGATACCTACTTTTTTTCACTTTCCCCTGCTCCCTTTTCCCAATAGAGAGAACTGACAGGTTTCCAGATATCCACAAATCTGAGCTTTTCAGAGCATATATCATTACCTCTTAAGATATTGTTGAGGTCAATCTGAAAAACTAACACATGACTCGACCTATGTGAATAAGTGAATTATATACCACTTTAATTTTCAACTACTCCTTTAAGAGCAAAGAAGGACAGTGGCATCACTATCTAATCCTTAGGAAACAAGAAGCTGAACAAAGAAGTTGGACCCAGGACTAGTTAAATTAGAATTCGGATACTCAGACAAGGTATCCAAAATCCTATGGGTTTTTCATACCCATGTCCTGTTTATCTGTATTGATAAAAGGGTCTCACACACACGCACACACACACACACACACACACACACACACACACACACACACACACACACAAACTTAAAATAATACAAACAAAACCTTTTTAGTTGTGGGAGTTTTATAAAGGAGAAGCCTGTTCATACACCAATCCCATCAATGTATCAATGGGAATTTAGGCTTCTTGTGTGGTTTGTATTCCTTACAGAATACAGAGTCACTCTTCCTTTGCATAATCTAATTTCATGACAACCTGGAGGTCTTGGGTGACATCTCATATATGGAGTCATGACAAGAACTTAAGAATGTATAAATACTCTGGGTTATTCTCAGATGCAGCTGAGTTTGGAACCTAGTCATCTATGTCACACAGGCCAGTTGTGGTGGCTCATGCCCGTAGCAATGCTGAAGAAGTGGAAGCAAGTCTGCACCCTTTTGGGGTTGGGGATTTAGTTTCAGAAGGAAACTTGACGGCTAGTTGTCATTCGGGAAATCTTTAAGACATTTTGCAGTAGGAGATAAGTCTAACAGGAGCCATCATCAGGAAAGTAAGCAGGCATAATACTTCAATTTATATCCATTTTTTTCACCCATCAAGCCATTAATTCAACCAGTTATGTAGATAGAAATTGATTTCTAGAGTAAGTTAGGATGAGGTTGAGTTCTGCCTCAGGGCAATGAGGAAAGAAATTGATCTTTAAGAGGAATGTTATGTCATCAGATTCATCTAATTACTTTCTTCTACTACCCCAAACTTGAGCTTCTTCTTGGGTATTCTTAAGGTCTATAAGATGGTAATGCTGTTCTTCTTTATTCACTAAATGTGTATATGTAAATATATCCATCTGGAATGTATTAATGGAATGCTTCTTTGTTGTGGAATATTAGTAATAGATGTGTTACATTTGTTTATGTTGTGGACTATTTGTTTAATGTTGCAAATGTCTGTTGCATTTGTTTAACTCTGTGAAGCTGTGTTACTTTGCCTGATTAACACCTGATTGGTCTAATAGAATTGAATTGCCAATAGCTAGGCAGGTGAGGTATAGGCAGGGCTGCCAGACAGAAAGAATAAGTAGACAGAGAAAAAGAAAAAGGAGAGAGGAAGGAGGGAACATGAAAACGAGGAGAGAACACCAGGGGAAGCCAATCAATCACTGAGCCAACAACGGAGTAAGAAGGAAATAAAGGATTATAGAATAGGAAAAGGGAAAAGCTCAGAGGCAAAATGTAGACAGGATAATTTAAGTTAAGAAAAGCTGGTTAGAAATAAGCCAGGCTAAGGCTGGGCATTCATAATTAAGAATAAGTTTCCATGTATTTATTTGGGAGCTGGGTGGCAAATCCCCAAAGAGCAAAGAGTAAAAAACCAGCTCTACTTATTATGTCAGACATTTTTCTATGCATGTTTCCTGGACCCTTTCCCTGGCGATTGTGTGTGATCTATTATTCCTATGCAAGCCTGAGATAGGACTCAATGCCCACAGCAGAATTTCGGAAGTAGAAGTCCGCTCTGATTCCCAGGATAGTGAAATTGGGGGTGAAAGAAGTATAGAGGTATGACTAGAAAGCAGCCTCGCCTGTCACATGTGTTGAAATCGTTTAAAAGGTGATGTGCTTAGCCCAATAGAGACTTGTGGTTGTTACCCAGCAGTTCTTTACCCCTTCTATAACAGAGTATTGAGATGAGTACATACGCACTCAAAGTGAAGGCTATATTTCTGGCCTCCATTGCAGAGTCGGGCTTAGCCCTAAACTAACTGTAGTCCAGTGGGAAGTTAGCAGATGTGTACAGTGTGTTATGGTGTGCCAGCTGTGGCCATAACAACAAGACAGCACTTACCCTTCTTTTTTCCACTTCTCTACTGACCACACATCATTGCAGTTATCTTCGATCATATAGCCATAATAATATCTGAGAGACGACAGAAGGAATGACAGAAAGAAGCTGGGTTCCTACATGATTTCCTATACTAGCCTTGGACTGCCTATGTCCAGTTAGTTCAGTGGAAATAATTCAACTTGCACCCTTTAAAACAACTCATATCTGACATTTCTGTTATAGCCACAGAGCCCATCTACAAACTAACACTGCACACAGTAAGAGCAAGCCTTTAGTTACGGGAATGAGATTAGATTCTGCAGAAGGGTATGGGCATAACAATATGACAGTGAGTTGAGGAATAAAGACGTCAGGAAGTGGAGATTGTGATGACTGTCCTACTGTGGGGGAGCAGATCGTGTAGAGAACTCTTTTAGAAAGGACATCTGCGAGAGGAGAGAAAGATAGAGTGATAAGTTGAGTAAATATTGAGTCAGGAACAGGATTTGTTTGGCAATGTGGTGGTAAGAGAAATCTGATCATGTTTCCAAGATGATTTGAATGTTACAATGAGAACTATGGAATTGAAATACAGAAATGTTGAAGGCGGTGGATGAGTCAGTCTCGTTGGTGTCAGGAAGGATGAAAGCCAACATTTAGTTTTTCAAAAAGGAAATTGTGCTCTGAGAAGGCGATGACAACGGAAAGCCGAGTGTGGAATCCAGGGAACAGAAGCCGCCTGAGTACCTGAAGGCTTTTCTGCAAGGGAGAACTTAGAGTCATCTGCTGAGTGCAGGACCTGGTGGTCCGTCAGGAGTTTTTGTGCTGCTTTGGTGACTTTAGTGAGATAACAGGTTAACTAAAGATAATGGGATGCCAGGCTATGACTTCAGACCCAGAAGATTTTGCAATTTATATCTAAAATGTTGAATAAACATTATCTGGGTGTTATTGATTATAAAATCAATGAAAAAGCTGATATATTTGGGGAGATGACTCAGTCAGTAAGGTCCCTGCCGTGCAAACATGATGACCTAAGTTTGAATGCACAGAACCCATTGTACAAAGCCACAATTTGCAGCATTTGTGCATAACCTTAATGCTGGGGACAGGGCAGAGACAGGTGGATCCCTGCAGTTCATTGACCAGCCAGCCCAGTTGAATTGGTGAGCTTCAAGTTCGGTGAAAGACTGAAGGACTTCATCCCCCCCCAAAAAAGCAAGCAAATATGGAGAGTGATCAAGAAAAGGCACTCAATATTAGCATCTGGCAGCAAGAGGCACCCATACACATGTGCAGTGGGCACGTGGGCACACACCCACACTAGCAAGCACATATACCAGTATGTTCACATGCATGCATCTATACACTCACAAAAATGGGTGGGGAAGATAAAAAGTTCAAGGTTCTTAGCATGCTGTATCACCTTCTGTGAATTCATGCATGCAACTGCCCTGCTGTGTCCAGAAAACAGTCTCCTTGTAGTCATCCACCACCCGGCTTTCTGCAAAGGTCTTTGAGCCTCGGAAGGACAGATATGGTATAGATGTCTCCGTTAAGGCTGAGCATTCTCTGTAATCTCCTATTCTTGGATCCTTGAGCAGTTAGGGCCTGTATGTTAATCACCATCTACTGCAAAAAAAGGATGCTTTTCTGATGTGTGCTGTGAGATGCAATAATCTATGGGTATAAGGATAAGTTGTTAAGTGTTGGTTTGACACTATGTCCTTTTAGCAGAGTAATCGTAGTAGGTTCGGCCCTAGCACCTGTGACCTGTCTAACTGCTTGGCTCGGCACACACAAGAGTGCAAGGTACAGATTTCAACTTGGGAAGTTGGCCTTAAACCCAATCAGAAAGTATTTGATTATTTCCATGACATTCAGGCTCCTATTGTTCCAGTAGGTATATCTCAGTAAGGTGGTCATTACCATAGCTCTCAGAGTTCACAGCAAGGTAAGATTGGTGATTCCATTTCTCCCCTGGTAGCATGTGCAGCACCTTCCAGCACGTAGAAAGCTAGCCACTAGGAATGAGGCCTCTGGTTGAGTAGTAGCTTGATTTCTTCATGTTCAATGACTCAAGAGTGTAGCATCTTCAGCAATAGGGTCTTACATCAAGTTCTGGAGGGTAACCAAGAGCATCGGTGATATATGGCCTGTAGTATTTGGAGACCTCACTTGCCAATAATTCCAAAAGAAAAGTCTGTTTCTGGCACTAGGTTTTCTATTTGTTAGCTTGTAGTGTCTAATAGAGACATTGTTTCCCCATTGTAGGGCAGCTCCATTCCAACTATTTTTATATACACATGTGTATATAATTTAGAGTAGGTTTCCATATGACTGTTTTGAAATGTTTTTAGTGCCCCAGAATTTCTTCATTGATCCTGCCCTTCCATTCCCCTTCCCATTAAGCTCTTCCTGTACCATTATCCCCCTTTATTTTTTTAAGATTTATTTAGTTATTATGTATACAGTGTTCTCCCTGCATGTATGCCTTCAGGCCAGAAGAGGATGCAAGATCTCATTACAGATGATTGTGAGCACCATGTGGTTGCTGGGAACAGAACTCGGGACCTCTGGAAGAGCAGCCAGTGCTCTTAACCTCTGAGCAATCTCTCCAGCATCCCCTTTAATTCTTTATACTATTGCATTTTATCTCCCTTCCGCTGAAGTTCACCCCTCCCTCTTATTAATTTCCTGACATCTATGGGTACTTCAAATAAAACACATATATTTGAAGATTTGAGGCTAACATCCACAAATGAGAGAAAACAATGACATTTGTTGTTCTGGGTCTAGGTTATCTCACTCAGAATGACTGTTTCCAGCATCAATTCACCATCAATTTCACATTTTTATTTTCCTTAACAGATCAACAATATTCCATTGTGTAAATATACCACATTTTTAATCATCTAGTTATCAGCCAATGGACATCTAGGCTATTCCTATCTCCTGGTTATTTTGAATAAAGAAGCAATGAACATGGATGAGCAAATAGCTCTACAGTAAGGTATGGTATCCTTTGGGAATATGGCCAAGAGTGGTATAGCTGGGTCATGTGGTAGATCTATTTCACGGTTATTATAACCTTAAACTCACAGCAGCTGTGGTTACCTGCACTGGACCTCTAAGAGACTGGCCCTGTCCATAATCAGTTTAAAATGTGTGGGGGTGGGATAACTGATTGAGTCTTTACCCCTCTGTGCTGAATTACTGGCTATCGAAATATTCTGGGAGAGCCAGAATCATTGTCTTTAGTTGCACTGACGACCACACCAGACTCTTTTGGGTAAGTTCCAAACCTGTGCTTGCATAGATGGTCACAAAACAATACAAAAAGCCATGAATGTGGGAAAGAGATTTATATGTGGGAGGGGAGGTTGTCAGGAATGGGAAGTGAAGATAACTAAGATAACTTTTATACAGACATTAAAATTGTCAGAGAACTGTTGGCTGGTGGTAGCATACTGGTGTATACCTGTACTGCCTGAACATAAGAAGCAGAGGCAGGAGGATGAGGAGTTCAAGGCCAGCCTGGCCTAGTTCCAAGACAACCAGGACTACACAAAGAAACCCTATCTCGAAAAATCAAAAAAAAATTGAAGAACAAGTTTAATTAATCATAATAATAAAACCCTTCCCATAGAGAGAATCCCAGGTCCATTAAGAAATAAATGATACCTATTCTACACAACCTTTTAGAAAATTAAAGAGGAAAGAAGACTTTCAATCTATGAGGTCAGAATTATCCTGTTTGTTTGCTAGTGTAGATAGACATGAGTATTAGATGCAGGGTGGCATCAACAACAAAAAATATATTGCCTTCCAGTTCTGCAGACTGGAAGTTTGAAATCAAGGTACGCTCAAGGTTAGTTCCTATTGATGGATCAGAGGAAGAATCTGTGGCAACTCTTTACCCTAACTTCTTGTAGTTTCCTTGCAATCACTGGCATTCCTTGAATTGTAGATACATTACCCCATCCTTGCCTTTTTCTTAATATGATTCTTTCCCCCAAACCCTTCCCCCAGTGTCAGTGTGTGTGTGTGTGTGTGTGTGTGTGTGTGTGTGTGTGTGTGTATGCACCTGCAGGTACAGGTCTAAATCCTATCCTCCTAAAGAATTCAGGTTGAATTACAGATGCAGTATTCTCAAGTGTGACCTTTTCTTAACTAATTTTCTCCACAGAGGGCTTATTTGCAAATAAGGACACATCCTAAGGTACTGGAGAATAGGCCTTCACCACATGCATTTCTATGGGAGCACAATTTAACCTGTAACACCTTGGTACTAAAATTGAAGACTGGAATGAAATAAAATTATAGCTTAACAAGCCATGAACCTGAATACAAAGTTTTGGAATGAATATTACATTCAATAGTAATATACCAGAACCTGTTGAAGTTTACTCTTGAAATGTTAGGTTGTCTTAACATTCAACAATCACTTAACATATTTTACCATATCAATAACTACGTATATAAAACATATTCATATGTAAATAACTATGTGATATATGATTATTTTGGTGGATACACAATAAATAACAGAAACTGGCATCTATTTTTCTTAGTTGTAAAAACTATTGAGAAACTAAGAAAAGAACCTCCTCAATCTGAGAAGGAGCAGCTATAGAGAACATGTAATTAGGGGCTGGAGAGTTGGCTCAGGGTTAAAAGCACTTGTTGCACTTGCAAAAGACCTGGATTCTGTACCAGCACCCACATGATAGCACCAGTTTCAGGGTACCTGATACCCTCTTTTGACCTCTCCGGGTATCAGGCATGCACGCGATACATATACATACATGCAGGCAAAATATTTATGAACATAAAAATAAGTAAATCTAAAACAGGAAAAGAAAACCTAAAGCTAACATGGTAATGAAATATGACTAAATGTTTCTCCTTAAATCAGATACGAATGAAATTTCCAATCAATAGTATCAAATAAGAAGAGATGGCACAAAGAAAGGCTGACTTATACTATCTCCCCACCCAAACAGGGCCTAACAAGGGAGCAGAACCCAGTGCCAAGGAAGTGGATTGAAGCAGTGGAAAGTGAGGTTGTAAGATCCCTCAACCACCCATTTTCCAGCTGGCCTTGGAAGCTGCCAGGGAGAACCTGAATTTCCACCCCCCTCCACCCCCCCCCCAGCCCCCACCCCGCAGTATCAGTGAGGTGAAGAAAGTGCTTCTTGCACGGAGTCTTGTTGCTGGGCTAGATGGCTCCCAGCTTGCAGTCTTTCCCTCCTGCCGGGAGCTGGGTTCCAATGCAGGAATGAGGTGGAGTAGGGCAGTGCTTGGCTTTCTCCTGGAATGTGTTAATTAATGGGGTCAAGAGGGGAAATAAATTTGCATCTGCAACACTTTACTCTTTGCCTTGTTCAAATCAAGATGTTCTCCCTTGTGTGGCTGTTTCTCCAGAGCCTTCTGTGCTTCTAAAGACACTAGATTCAATTATGTGAGATGAGACCTTACCATTTTGCTGTTTCTGTGTAGATCCTCAAATCATATCACCAAACTTCAGATATACAGAGCAAAATGTATTTTTAATGGAAAAAGAGGCTAGCTGGGAGCTGAAGCTGTGGCTCAGTCAGTAGAGAACTTGCACAAAGTTCTGAGTTCTATTGCAGTCCGTGCATAACCCAGGCCTAGCAATTCGGAGGCAAAGAAAGGAAGGTCAGTACATAGGAAGCTCCAATTCTGTTCAAACCATCCAACCAACCAATGAACAAACAAACAATAAGAAAGACATGAGCCATAATGAATTAGGTAAAATCCTACCCAACTGTAGTATGATGTCATCTTCACTTGTGGTCTGCAACAATCCTGTTTTCAAACAAGGTCACATTCACTGGTGCTGAAGGTTAGGATTTCATGTTATCTTTTTGTGGGACCAAGTTGAACCCTTAAAATTTATGTCTATTGACTGAAACAAAAAGTATAACACTAATTTCCAGGGTAGTGTTCAAAGTAGGCAGAGAAAATAAATACATTTTAAAAGCTGAGGTGTTAGAGTCTTAAAAGGAAGTAGAGTTCCAAGAATTACTTCAAATAGGAAAATATCTAAACAAGTAGGTTTTGATATTATTTATTTATGTGGCAACACCACAGGAACTATAGAAAAACTATGTAGATATATAAGAAAACAACAACAACAACAAAAAACAAATGTTAGAAAACAAAACAGAAAATCCAGATTTAATCAATGAAAATTTTCAAGTAAACTACAAGAAGGACAGAAGAGACAACAGAAAAAGGAGCACATCAAGAGAAAACAACATTGTAGCTGAAGCACTAACCTAGCACTTTAAACATGCATGATCTAAAAACAGCAATTATAAAACAGAAACTGGCAGAGGGGTTAGGAAAAAAGACTCAAGTACATAATATCTAGGAGGAGTTCACTTAAAATATGATAACAAAGGCAGGTTAAAGCAAAAGAATGGAAAACATATACTATGGAAGAATCAAGAGTAAAGACCTACTTTGCTGTCTGTTGCTGTGATAATCATCAGAACCAAAATCACCTTGGGGAGAAAAGGGTTTACTTGGGTCACAGGTTCCAAGACTCTCAATCATTGAGATGATTTCATGTGCAAGAGTGGTTGTTGTACAAGCCTGAGGACCTGGGTTCAAATCTATAGAACCCATATAAAAATGGCTAATTTTCCACCAACCTAGCTCCAAATTCAGTGAGAGGTTCCATCTCAAAAGAATAACGGAGGAGATAATAGATAAGAATATTTGAAGTCTTCCTCTGGCCTCTCAATGAATGTATGATTATGTGTACCTGTACATACCTGTGTGCATAGAACACACACTCGGGGGTGGGAGGTGGGGGAGGAGAGACAGAGACAGAGATGGGTGGATCCTTCTCTGTAAAGTACTTCCAAAAGTGTCCCACAGTCCTGGAAAGAGAACTAATCCAGCCCCTCTGAGACATGTGATCTAGGGCTGTACAGCACATACTGTCCACTCAGCTCTTTGTAGACCTCATGTAAGTCCTCAAAATTCATGTTTAAGTTGAAATAGCCCACTGTGCCTAGGACTTCAGCATAATGCTGATAATGTCAGTTCAATGTGAGAAGAGTGTTCAGTATAAATATGAGAAGAATAAGAACCCAAAAAACCAAAACTCATGTGAGTTTACAACATCTGGAGGTAATTTCTATAAATGCGCAGGATGAGAAAGTGAATCTGACTGGAAGTCAGGGTCTCCTTCACTCCCATTGTCCCTATAAAGGACATACAAGATATAAGTATGTACTTACTCAAACATGAATTAGCATTTTAAAGTTCTAAGTGGTATTCTATATTCCACGGTTAGGCCAAATAACCTCTGAGTACAATAGCTATTTATAATCTGTGTTACACACACACTTGCACAAAAGATTGGTATATGTTACTTCCATAAAATGACACCTGGAGAGGGCATGTTAGATGGCAGAAGAAAGGCCTGTCAATGAAGTGATGCTCAGAGCTCAATTAAACAGTATGAAATTTAATGTGTCAGCAATGTAATGTGCTAACACATGGACTTCCGTGGTGATGAAGCTTGCTTCCCAATGAGAAGTGAGTCCTGTCCCATTTGGTGCTATTCAAGCCCTGTACCAGCTGACTACAGTAGCCTTTTTTGCTGGTACATGGGACTGAGGGATGGAAAGACATTGAAAATTTTTCTGAGGGGAGACAGAGAAGTCATAACCAGCACTTGGAACTATCCAAATAAAGGGCATGACAGGACATGGTGGCACAAGCCTTTAATCCCAACACTAAGGAGGCAGAGTCAGGCAAATCTCTGAGTTCGAGACCAGCCTGATCTACAAAGTGAGTTCCAGGACACTTAGGCCTACAAAGAAAAACCCTGTCCCACAAAAGAAAATAACAGCAATGACAAGAAAGAAAGAAAGAAAGAAAGAAAGAAACAAAGAAAGAAAGAAAGAAAGAAAGAAAGAAAGAAAGAAAGAAAGAAAAAGTGAAGGCTATATTGAAGGTGGAGAGAGTGATTAGGCTGGAAGTGAGCAACCTTCCTGGAGAAACAGGGACAAACAAAGACAACGTTCCGGGACAGATAAGGAGTACTGTAAATTCCAACAAGGCAGAATGGGTAGAGGATTCCATGAAGAATAATATGAGATAACATGGGCTTTCCAAATAAGAGATTTCCCCACTTAGTAGTGCTTTGTCTATCCCCATAGACACCCAGGCCCATCTATCTACTTGGCTAGAACACTGAAAGGGACATTCAGATTTTGCATAGCTGTGATCTGTAGCCCATAACGTGACTTCTCAACATGTGGAAATACTGAAACAGACTCCTCTTGATTAAGTAGAAGAGTTGAGGACTTTGTATTATATTCATCTTTTACCAGAAAGAACACAGAGACATATGATGACTTTCCCAGAACAAAACAAGGCAAGAAGAAAGCTGTGTGGTCCTTATTAAGATTACACATAACCATATTTTTTTAAAGCAGGCATGGTCCCTTGTGACACCCTCTTGGGAACAACTTACCTCCCAGTCTGCCATTCTCTTTCCTACTCTGGGCCCTTTCCACCCTCCCCAAGTGAACTGAAATTGAGGTGCTGACAAGCTTGAAGAAAGTGATCAAAAGTAGACTGAAATTTGTTGTCTACAAGAACGTTCATATGCATGGCTGAGTTAAGGGACATCTGAGAGTTTAGACATCGGGAATTGTTCTGCACATCCAAGTTGCAATCCCTTGGGACACTGTCTTTCAACCTTAATTGTCACTGAGAATGTCCTTCTGTGTCTTGTCCTGCAAACCAATCTCCCCTCCAGACATAGTAACACTATCTTGTCCACCAGTGGAAGATTCCTTAGATGAAAGTGGTGTTCTATGCAGGTAACACATGACATCCTAATTTCTGGGGACTTCTTTTGTAACATTTATTTTATTTTAAACTATATAATACGTGTGTATGAATATGTGTATTTGTGTGCAGTCACCCACAGAAATCAGAGGTGTTAATTAGCCTGGAATTGGATTTACAGGCAGTTGTGAGCTACCTGAGGTCAGTGCTGGGAACCCAATTCAGGTTCTCTGCAATAGCAGTACATGCTCTTACCTTACTGAGCCACCTCTCTAGCCCCTATCGTGAGAGACTCTTTAAACAATTATTGTCCTGACTACATGATGTTTCTTTCCCTTCTCCTACCTTTTATTATCCCCAAAGAATATATTGAATATGTATCTATATGATAAAGACACAAAAATACTTTACAGGAGTAGAAAAACTGAAGGTCTTCCAGACTGATTCATGTCTGACTGTGGGCAAGTTATAGGACAGCTAACCTATTGGAACGTGGTCTAGAAGTCATCTTTACCATTGCTATTTCTGTTCACTTAGCTCTGCTGGTAGAGCATTTAAATCTCACTTTAAGAGACAGGTGGCATGGGAAATAACCACATCTGGTACATGGTAGGAAATGGGATGAAAAAGAAAGCCAGTGTTCCTTCATTCAGTAGCAGTACCACTTAATTAGCCAACCACTATGGCTTTCTAATACTGTTGGAACTGCAGGGAGTCTCACAAAACATCCCTCCATCATTGCCATCTTACACTGGAAGCCCACAGGAGAGCTAAGCTAAGTTCAGCAGGGCTAATGAAGGGCAGACCTGAGGTTGCCCAACAGCCCATTAACTACTCTTTCCATTATATAACAAATCCCAGTGATAGAAGGAAACCGCAGGTTTGCAACAGAGCAGGTCAATATATCTATCAAGAAATGGTTTAAATAATAACCATCAAGTGTTTTATGCATGTTATCTCACTTATTGGGTCCTAGCATGTAAAAAGTGGTCTGATTCCTCTTCTAAATTTTTGAATGATAATATTTTTAAGGCCTCCACCCTCCCTTTTCTTGTTTTTTACATCTGGGCAAGCTGATAAGAATAATCCAGGATTCCCTTCCTTTGAGTTATTAGGATTTGAACCACATAACCTCCAGAACACATGTGGGAGGCTAGCATCCTCATCTCTCCAAATCAAAATGAGAGCCCTATCCCCTCCCCTTTGTTATTTCACAGCTGGTTTTGATAAATTTGGGAAGATAAATGTTTTTCTTCTTGTCAGAAAAGATCCACTATTTCATAATAATTTTTAAATTTGCACCATGTTGGTGTGTATGTGTGTGTGTCATTATCAGTCATGACATTAAAATCAATTTTTAAAAAAATTAGATTGGTTTTATTTATGTATTTTGCCTGCATGTATGTGTGTCCATTATGTGTGTTGTGCCTGGTGCCTGAATCAGTCTAAAGAGGGCATTGGATCTCCTGGAACTGTAGCTAAGGATTTTGTGAGTGATTGTGTGGGTGCTAGGAATCAAACCCAGGACCTCTCTGGTAGAGCAACAAACACCCTTAATTACTGAGCCAATTCTATAGCTCCCTAAAACCAAATTTTCAGTAGACAGCCAGGACTCCTCGGCATCTGGTATGTGCTGTTGTAGTATCAGCATGTTACAAGGGAGGAAACAAAATGACAAAGAGGTCCGCGTACTTCCAGGGACTTTACAGCGCATTTAAAATTATAGAAACCATGTAAGAAATTAAATATAGTGCTAAGATTTCAATTTAGACTTAAAAATATTGTGTGGCTGGTGAGTACTACAGAAATGTAAACAAAGGATCTAAGGTTAATCTCTATTTGAAGTTGAAATCCTTTCCCAAGATTACATAGCTGATCAAACAACAATGAAGCTAAGATTGACACGATGGAATGGGGACTCTGGGGCTGCACTCTGAACGTCACACAATTAGATCTGATTGCAAGGCCTGTGCTTTTTCTTCTACAGAAGAAAGTAAACTTGGATTGTATAGGTCTGTGCTAAGGCTATGTATAGAATAATAATATTATATGCCAGCCTTTATTTAATCGTTATTACAACTCTGTAAAGCCAATACCATTATTATTCCAATTTTTTAGGGTAGGAAACTAAAAATGGACAGAGAAGATGTTAGGAAATATGTCCAAGATACTCTAAAGGTAATTCCAGGAACTGGAATCTCAGAGATATTAGCAAAACGTGATCAAGGACAGTCAATTTATGTGTAGGCTTTGGGAGGAGCTGGAATTTGAAGTCTGTTTAATTCAAACACCCTTTGAATATGTCCAGCTATGGGAAAGATGTAGTTTGAGCCCTAATCCTCCCCTCTCCCCTACTGAAAGCACACAGCATGTGGCAAAGGCCTGGCCATATCTTTAGGGTTTAAAGCCCAGGCAGCTGCCCTGGCACAGACCTCCCCCCATCAGCACCTCCTGAGCTCTTGCAGCAGAGGCCTCCTCAGCACCTCCTGTCAGATTCCTCCTTCTTGCTGATCCCAGAGCCTCGGCTGTCACTGGAGTTGCCATTGCTGCTGCAGCTACTCAGGCAGCACATGCTGCAAGCCCTTGTTATCTCCCAGCAAGCTTGTTTTGGTATGTTAAGGATTTATTCTCTAGAAAAGAAAGACACAGGAAAGGAGAACCTCCCACTGCCCTTGTATTTCCCCCATGAGCATTCCCTGGGGATCAAAGAGCTTTGAAAATGGGAATCCACAAGCATGATCAGGAAGAAGAGGGTTCAGGGAACACACACACACACACACACACACACACACAAATACCAGCATGAAGTTGCACATGTAGAGGCCTAAGAGTGGTGTCTGGGACCATCAGTTTCTTCTAAGAAACTCTGCCCAACACAAAAACCGAGAACTGTATGTACCTCCTTTGGGTTTCACTACTCATGAGGAGAAAGTGGAGTTGGAGAGATAGCTCAATTGGTAAAGTGTTTGCAGCACAACATGCGGGCCAAGTTTAGTCCCCAGAACCCATGTCAAAAGAAAAAGAAAAAAAGCTGGGAATTGTGCACACTTTGATTCCCAGTGCTGGGAAGTGGGGAAAAGTTGATCACTGGAACTCTCTGGCCAGACAGCCTCTCTTACTAGGCAAGTTCCAGGCCCCTGGGAAAAGCAGTTTCAGAAATGCAAGGTGAATGGATCCTAGGGACCAATATCTGAACTTTTCCTGTGGCTTCCACATGCAGCTGCTCACATGTGCATGCATCCTTGCATCTGTCCATGTATCTATACACATAAACATGCATACACACAACACACACACACACACACACACACACACACACACACACACACACACAAATGAGCAAGACAGAGACACAAAGAAACAGAGACAAAAAAAACCTGGAGAGTGTCATTCTCATTTTCATCTCAACTGCAGACAGGGACTCATATGGAGACAAAGAGGCTTCTCTTTGAACTTCTGTATTTCCTACTTTCAGAGAATGCTAGAATTTCGAATGTAGCAGGACCTAGGGTGTAAATGGTGAGGAAACACTGGTAGTAACCTGAAGAGCCCTTGAGTCTGTGCAAGAAGGTCTGCTAAGCTAGCTAGTTTTGTTTTCTGCTCTGCTGCTGATTAGCAAACGTGGACACATGTTCTCCTTTCTATTCTAAGGTCTTTCAGGTTCTCCTTCATTTAAACTTTAGTGATCTGTATTTTTCTTTCTTTTGATTTTAATTAATCAAATGGCAGATTTAGTCTGGCATGATGGCATATGCCAGTAATTTCAGTACTCAAGAGACTGAGGCAGGAGGACTCCTATGGTTTGAGACCAGCCTGAGTTATATACTGAACTCCAGGCAGGCCTTAACTACAAAGAGAGATTTTGTAAACCCTGTCCTCCAAAGGAAAAAAAAAACAAGAAGGAAAAAGAAAAGAAAATGGCAAACCCGTATCAAGTACCTCATAGATGATATATACCAGTAACAAATTTCTCTAAGTCATACTTCAGATGGCTTGGCACTGACTCTTGCTGTATATCCTTTTCAAATCGATAATCATTTTCTTTTCAGTAAACGTATTGATTTTGCATCAGAACATGCTATTTTATTTCCTAAAAGTATCAGACTTCAGCCAATATTCTCTGCACAAATAGTATTTGTAGATGCCGAAAAGATGGTAGGGTGCCCTGGTTTCTAGAGATGCCTCACTGATTTTTACCCTCACAGGTGCTTCTGTACAACAGATGGACTTCTACATGATTTACCTCACCTTACAATATTACCCTTAACCTCTAAACTTACATTCTACCTCACAATACACAGTCTTGGCAACACAGCATCTAAAAACAATGTAGATCACTTCATCATGCGTCTCTATTCATGACTTATTACAATTAATCAATAAGAATCACAGACACAGGGGAGTCCAGTTTATTTTGGCCTTATTTGGTCACATTCTAATCTTCTAGGACCTTTATCTGAAGGGAACACAAAAGCAGATTCCCCTTTAACACACGTTTTTCCTAGGAATGAACAACCTAAAAGAAACACAAGACTCCCCTGTGCCCAAATAGAACGTTGTCTGCAGTGCTTCTAGTGTGAGGAAGAAGAATCAGAATCAGCTTGTCAGAAGCACTCTTTATAGAGCTGTATCTGAGAGAGGAACCAGAAGGGGCACGCACACTTCGTTACCTTTGAACTTATGGAAGGGCCTAGAACTTGTCTTATTTCAAGGAGTCTGAAGACCATGGAGGAATTGATTATGCTGTCAGAGATGAGTGTATGGTGGTTGAAAAGGAGGCTGGAGAGCTAAAAAGCCAGGTCTAGCTCACGGAGTGCACTGAATAGCACATCAAGGAATTTAAGACTTTATATTTAGGGGCAACACTGCTTGCCAACAAAGGTCTTTTGGCAATGGAGCCTCTTAATCATGTTACTTTTGTAGGACCATCGTTCAGGTCTAAATACAGACAAAGGCCTACAACAAGAAGCCTCTGGAGGCCTAGAGACCAGATAGAATGCTAGTACATGCTCCCTATTTCAATAAAAATAAAGTTTCCTCCAGTGGAGAGACTCGAGGGTGGCCTCCAGTCATCTCTTAGTCCTGATATTTATGCTTTAGATTATTCCTCTCTGCTTAAGTGTGCACTAGGCCAATTGCCTCACTTTGAAGAACAGAACACAGTAAAGGTGCTAGGTTGTCCCATTTGAATTTACAGAAAAGCAATAACATTTGAAGCTGCCATATTGTGAGCAGCTGTTTGAAGAGGTCCAGATAGCGAGTTACTGATGCCTTTGGACAAGAGCCAGCTTATAACCAGACACCTTTGCACCAGCCGCTTGCTTCTGCTGGCAACTGCATCTTCTGAGGCAGGCCCACAGCCATATGAGTGTGGAAGTAGATACTATCCAAGTGAAGCCTTGAGATACCTATAACTCACACCCTGACTGCAGCAAATGAGACCCTGAGCCAGTTAAGCCTAGAGAAACTCGGGGTGTTACTTGCTGTTTTTTATACTGCTAAATTTCTGATAATTTTTCACAATAGTTAATTTAAGTGTTGGAATGGGAATGAAGAACTAAAGGATTTGGGAAATGTCAAGACATTTGGTTGAGATAAGAAAGGAAAGGAGAAGACTAGGTTGATGGTCCTATTTAAGGTGGAAAATAGAATAAGGGTCGTTATTTGGTCAAATTCTAAAAGCTGGTGGAAAATTCAAGTAAATATACTCAGAAGGCAGTTGAGGCCACAGTTCTGAGTCTCAGGAGAATTATATGGAGAAGACATTTGGTAATACCAAAGTAGATGTTGCTCAGAAAATGTGGGAACCGAAGCTGAAATGCTGGAGATCTCAACAGCTAAGATGGTCCTTTCATCAAGGGTGTTATACGGGGGTATTAATATGTATTATATGTAAGCATATACTCTTAAGCAGTTATCTCTTGTTGTAAATACTTTTTCTTTGGCTTTGAGTCTCTAATTAGGTTCCATTTTCACCTCACTGACGACTCCAATTACTGAATCCTTAGTGTCTGCAATAGATTTAGCTGAGCCCTCTCCAAATAGGAGATACGTTTTCATTGATAAGACCCCGAGTAAATCTGCCACACTGCTTGTAATTACTAGCAACATCACTAGAGCTCATGGTGTTTACACACTCAACCTAATTTAGCCCTTGCAAAGAAATCATATTACATGACATAGCAAGAGAGTTTGTGAGCAGAAGAAATGCAGGACACAGAGAGTTCAGAAGATGCTAAGTTGACCCAGGGCTATTTGTCATGGTTTGTTGGCGGTGAGTGTGTTCCTAGCTAACCTGCAGAATGTAAAACAGAGCCTGTAGACAGACTGAAAGACAGCTCTATCAGTTCTGCTGGAGGTGTTGACACTATTATCCTACCCAGGGTGTGAGCACAGATGCTTGTTACTATTCCAATTTGGCTGAGCTGCTTGAAGCCTTTGACATTACAGATATCCTGTTTCTACACATAGAGACTTATAGAGGAATCTTAAGTTCAGGGTCTTTTCAGAATAGAGTGAATAGTCAATGTTCCAAACTATGAATTTGTAAATAGCAAATGGTATTTCAATGGAGAAATTAGGAAAAAAAATGTGGAATTAGTTTTGATTGAGCACTATCGTAGATGGATTTAGTTTATAGGAACTTATCAAGTTACATTAAGTATAAAGAGAAGAGTTGATTTGAGCAAAAACAATCTGTGTATGAATGTGATTGTATGTAAAAATACACTACCAAGTTAAAGTTATACTCCTTTCACTTTAAAAGCTTAAGCAGTTAGACTGCTCTTCTTGTATTATCTCCTTGAATGCCACTTCCATCCCTTCACCCCTCCATCCCTATACACTCTGGCTTGTCCCTTATGCCTTGTCCAGACTCCCCACCTCTGACCAGGGAGAAGCAAGATTCACACCTCTTGTTGTTACCACCTCCTATTCTTACCGCTACTGTCCTTAATCAAGGCTTTCTGTTATGCCTGGTATCAAATCAAACAGCCTCTTGGCTAATCTCTCAGACTCCAGTCTCTTCCTGCTCCAATTTGTTCTTCACACCACAGTCAGCTTGATCTTTACAAAGCACTGACCAAAATCTTTTCAAGCTTCCCACGGAAAACAGGATCGAACCACAACCCCTTGGCATAGTGTTTGTCCAAAGCAAATGAGTGTGCTCTTCCCCCTCTCTCTCTAGCTACATTTCCCATAATCTCTCTCTCTTCTTCTGCAGCTACGGTTCTTGACCATAACAAGTTCCTCAGCTTCAAGATCTATAGCTGTCTTTCAAGTAATTATCCATCTTCTAAGCATGTCTTCCACCTACTCTTCCATATAAGAAGTCTGCATAAAGTACAAGGCTCCATTGAAATAACCTCCTCTTCAGGATGGCACTTGTTGGACTAACTCACCAGGAATGGAAGTACTATGAAGTATTTGCAATTCATTCTTCCTCAAGACCAAATCACCTGTTGACCTTCTTTCTCTAATCTGAAATTATGAGTTCCACAGTTTCCTAGTGTCCCTGGAGCCTTGCACATTTCTTGCTGCAGAGAATGTATTAGTAATCGCTATGGGGCTTTTCCTCTCAGCTCATTAGTCCCACTCTTCTTCCCAGGAGTGCTTTCCCTTTCTTGATATTTCTAATTCTAAAATAAATAAAAGAAAAACTTTATGAAATAAATAAGTCATGGACTTTAGATTACCCTTTAACTTTTTTAAGCAGATATGTTAGTTAGTTATATTTAATGTAAGTCAGGAAAGACAGTTGTTCCTATTAGATTAAAACTTTAAAATTTATTTGTATAAATCTTTTTTATTTTTTTAAAAAAGAAAACAAACCATTCCCTTTCACTTCACACACCAATCCCAGTTCCCACTCTCTCCCCTCCTCCCACTTCCTCCACCCTTCCACCCAACCCCCATCCACTCCTCAGAAAGGGCAAGGCCTCCCCCACCATTTCCAGGCTAAGCAAGGCATCCATCCAAAGAGAATGGGCTCCCCAAAAGACAATACAAGCAGCAGGGACTAATCCTGGTGCCACTGCTAGTGGCCCCACAGTCTGCCCCAGCCACACAACTGTCATCCACTTCAGAGGGTCCAGCTTGGTCCCTCACTGGCTCTTTCCCTGTCTGGCTTGAGTTGGTGAGCTCCCAATTAGCTCAGGCAAACTGTTTAAGGGGTGTCCCCATCATGATATTGACCTCTTTGTTCATATTCCCATTCCTCCCACTTTTCAACTGGACCTCAGGACCAGTGCTCCACTGCGGGTCTCTGCCTCTGTTTCAGTCATTCCAGTTGTTGGATGAAGGTTCTATGGTGACATTTAAAATAATCATCAATCTGACTACAGGGCAAGGCCAGTTCAGGCATCCTCTCCACCATTGCTTAGAGGCTTAGCTGGGGTCATCCCTGTGGATTCCTGGGAACCTCTCCAGTGCCAGATTTCTTGCTAGCCTCATAATGGCTCCCTCAATCAATACATTTATTTACTTGTTCTTAGTCTCTGTCCTTCCCCCATCTCGACCATCCAGTTCTTCTATTTCTCCTCGTCCCTCCCCTTCTTCCCTCCTCCTCCCCTTATGCTTTCCCTTCTCCTTCCACCCCCACGTTTCCAATTTTCTCAGGAGATCTTGTCTATTTCCCCTTCCCTTTGGGGAATCTATGTATGTTTTTCTTAGGGTTCTCCTTGTTACTTAGCTTCCCTGGGGTCATGGACTATAGACTCCTAATCCTTTGCTTTATAGTTAGTATTCACCTATGAGTGGGTGCATAGTATGCTCATCTTTCTGAGTCTGGGTTACCTCACTCAGGACAGTTTCTTCTAGTTTCATCCATTTGCATGCAAATTTCAAGATGTTATTGTTTTTTTTCCCCCAGTGAGTAGTACACCATTGTGTATATGTACCACATTTTCTTTTCTTTATCCATTCTTTGGTTTCAGGGGCATCTAGGTTGCTTCCAGGTTCTAGCTATTACAAATAATGTTGCTATAAACATAGTTGAACAAATGTCCTTATAGTATGGTTGAGCATCCTTTGGATATATGCCCAAGAGTGGTATTGCTGGATCCTGAGGTAGGTTGATTTTCAATTTTCTGGGAAACTGCCATACTGTTTTCCATAGTGGTTGGACAAGTTTGCATTCTCACCAGCAATGGAGGAGTGTTCCCCTTACTCCACATCCTCTCCAGCATAAGCTATCATTAGTGGTTTTGATCTTAGCCATTCTGACAGCCATAAGATGGTATCTCAGAGTCATTTTGATTTGCATTTCCTTGATGGTTAAGGATGTTGTACATTTCCTTAAGTGCTTTTCAGTCATTTGAAATTATTCTGTTGAGAATTCTCCGTTTAGATCTATACCCCAGTTTTTAATTGGATTATTTGATATTTCAATGTCTAATTTCTTGAGTTCTTCATACTCCCAAAGTCCTTGGACTGAGCTTATGGCTCAGTGGTAGAGCACTTGCCTTGCTTTATGAAGTCCAAGTTTAAAACTTGTGAGACCTCAAAAAAATTGATAATTTCATACTTAAGTAAATATTAAATGTTTTGAATACTGTTTAATAAGCACTATGCATATTTATTTTTGCTCACTGGGGCTTGCAAAGTCCACATATACAAAAGGATATTGCAAACACTCTACCACTGAGCTGTGCCCACTGTCTCATTATTTTCCCTTTAGCAGCATCTTGTTTTTTTTTTTTTTAATGAGAATGTCCTTTAATACAGTGCATTCACTTTTAAAATGTGTTTTGAGAAGAGTTGCCACCTAGTTTATGTCTTTAATCCCAGCACTTGGGATACAGACAATCTCTGTGAGTTCAAGACTTACATAGTGAGTTTCAGGATAGCTAGAGCTACATAGTGTCACCCTGCTTGGGGAAAAATTGGTGTTTTACCCAGGATTAGCCTGGAATTATGAATTTTGGGGAGGAAGACAACAGAAGTGCAGTTCTCAATGTTCAGGAGATTGGATAAAGGGCATATATTATCTATCAATAATTGATATTGACTTTGATAGTGTGGTGGAGGTCATGTTTGTTAGACTTTTTACTACTCTGTTATGTAATCTCCCTTCCCTTTACTTTATTCTTTGAAAAGTAGTCAGCAGGAAGTTGAACTTCAGAAGTAGGAATTTATGCTTCACCTCCCTGAGGCCAGCCCAGTGATATACATTATTTGGAATTGTTCTGCCCCAACTGTTCTCTTCTCCTTACCTGTTTATTAAGTTATTTCAATGTCCATCAGTATAGGCACCTGGAAAGTTTTATACTTTGGATTATAGTTCGGTATTATTTTAATTATGTATTATTGTTCAAATGGTTCCATCGTTGGTCATTAGGAGCTACTTTAATTGATTTCTCTTTTCCTCTGACTCTAGCACTCCATTTGTTGTTTCCAATTCTTTGTCCCTCTCCCTCCCGCATTTCACCCCCACCCTCCCTCACCCCCACAGTAAGCTTTCTTGTCAGACTAGCTTTGAATCAGCAGCCCCCAAATAATGACTCAGAGACTTATTAATTACAAAAGTTTGGCCTTTAGTTTAGGCTTGTTCTCAATTAGATCTTATAACTTAAATTATCCCATTTCTATTAATCTACATTTTGTCATGTGGCTTTTTACCTATCCTTCATTCTGTATATCTGACTCCCTCTGCGTCTTGTTTGCACGACTAGATTCTTCCTCCTCTTTCTCTTCCTGGAAATCTTGCCTATAATTCCTGCCTAGCTATTGACTGTTCAACTTTTTATTACTCCAACCACAACACATTTTAACACAATGTACAAATATCCCACAACATCTCTTCCTCAAAACTAAACTTGATTTATCTCCTAATCAACAAATAAATATGTCTTTTGTTTACCCCATTGGGGCAATGTTAATAATACTGATAGAATATAGTATATACATTTTATATGGACATATGCATTTCCTTTCCCTGACTTTTCCTAGGTGTGGAATTACTGACTGCTATATGATGTTTGGTCAACTGCTGGAGGAACTGCCAGACTGTTTCCAAAGGTGTTTTTATTTTCACTTTCATCAGTACTATATAAGGGTTACGATTTCTCCACAACCTTAGCAACACTTGTGTTGTCAATTTTTAAACTATTTCTATAACCATTGCATGTGAAGTGGTATTTCCTCATTTTTGCATTTCCCTACTAACTAATGGTGTCTGTTCCTGTTCATTTGTACATTCTCTTTAAAAGAAAAGAAAAAGAAAAACCAAGCCTATTCAAATTCTTTGCCTATTTAAAAGCAGTTGTTTTATTATTGTTGAGTTTTAGGCATCTGTACATGATCTGAATCTAAATCCCGAAACAGATGCATCACCTGCACATACTGTCTTTCATTCTTTGGGTTGGCTTCCTTTGCACTTTTCTGATGGTTTCCTCTGAAACAATCAAACAAAACAAACAAACAAAACACCTTCTATTTTTAGTTTTATAAAGTCTAATGAATCTGCTTTAAGATATTTATTTATTTTGCATATGTGTGTGGTGGAGTGCATGCATGCCATCATGCATGTATGGCGGTCAGAGGATTTTTTAGAGTCCATTTGCTCCTTACACCATAAGACTCTTTGGGATTAAACTCAGGTCATTAGGCTTGGTGGCAAGCACCTTTACCCACTGAGCCATCTTGCCAGCCCTAATTATTATTTTTCTTTTGTATTTATGTTTTTGGTGCCATGTGAGGATTTTCCTTTTCATTTAATGTGAAGTTTTATTTTTCATCTTTCCATCCCAGTCACAGGCCTCAGCACGAGAAACTTTATGACAGACCTTAAAAGTATTGGCTCTCACCAGTGGCACACGCCTTTCATCCGGCACATGGGAGGCAAAGTCAGATGGGTCTCTGAGTTTGAGGCCAGTCTGGTCTGCATAGCAAGTTCCAGGACAGCCAGGGCTACACAGAGAAACCCTATATATATGACCATCTCCTTTCAGAAGTGTCAGCAAATATGCAAACATTCCTGGGAAGTGCAATAACAGCCAACTTACAATACATAATGGCTGTATGCCTGGTACTGCTCAGCTCCTGAAGCTTTGATCCATGAAGAAACTGCTGAATTTCTCTTCTTCTCTTTGTCTTCGGCCTTCCTTTTATTTTATTTTATTTTTTGGTTTTGGTTTTTCCAGACAGGGTTTCTCTATATAACCCTGGCTGGCCTTGAACTCCTGATCTTCTGCCACTACCTCTCATGTGCAGGGATTACAGGTGTACACCAGTATGTCCATCACGTTGAACACCTTACAGTGATACTGTGGCTTCAAGCCTGCATGACAGCCATTTCTTAAATATGCAGTAAACACTTCATATATATTCTTGAGAGCCTACAACAGGAAAGGTATCATTCTGTGCATCGCAAACTATACACAGTCTTTGCAATCATGGAACTTACACAACAGGAGGGAGCCATCAGACCGAATCACACAAATATTCAGTGATCACACACACAGTGCTTAGGAGAGGCAGTGAGTACTGGGAGAGCTCACAACAAGAAACTGATGCACATTTAAGATGTAGGTATCATGGAAGGCATCCCAGAAGAAGTAATGCTTGAACTAAGATTTTTTTTTTTTGTTCGGAAGGAAGAGCTTAAGAAAGATATTCCAAGCAAAGGGGAAAACAGCAAGCTCAAAAGCCCTGAGGTGAAAAGGAGAACATAATTTTTGGTAGTAGGTTTTATTAATTGTAAGGTAATCTGCACTTGACTTGAAGGAATAAAAGAAACTAGGTCAAGGCAAAACATAAAATATGTGCTGCATCTAACAAGTATTTCAGAATTGTGTTTTAGAAATGACATCACTAGGAATCACAATTTGTTTATTTGGCAAACATTTCTCAACGGAGTCCTGCCTACTGGGAGAAAGGGGCCAGCAGAAATACAAGGAGTGAAGCTTGGAAACTGGATAGAAACTACAGCAAAACTTTGGGGTAGTTAGGATTTTTTCCCCTAAAAGCTCTCCACTGGAAGGCACCAGAAAATGATTTGAGAAAGGAAATGCCATAATAGGATTTATGTGCATAAGCTATGGCACAGAGTGGAAGCCCAGAGAACGGGTAGGAGGAGGCCATGCAGTGAGGAGGTGGGATGGATGAAGATGGTGGCAGTGGGAAGAAAAGACACAACATATTCCATTCTGTTGCTACCTGTTGCTCACCTAGTCTCTTAACCCCCTAACTAGGATCCCATTCCTGGGCTTGCTCTCGCCCTTCCCAAGAGGACAGCAAAAGCTGCTGGAGCACCTGTGATCATGGATCTTGGGGCACCTCGGTGGCCCCAGCTCCTTAAAATCCCAGGCTGTTAGGCATGACTCCAAAGGAGGTCTTTTTCTCCAGTGAGTGAGTTTGAAGAATGATGAGCCACTCACTAATCTGCTTCTGCTCCAGCTTTCTTCCGAGGGACCAGGCAGGGGGTTGCTCTGGTGTGCTCCTCCTGCCTCTGTTAACTGCAGTCTCAGCTGTTGAGAAAAGCTAGAGGATTACTCCTCCTGGGGCTCCCTGCCCCCCTCCTATCCCCCAAAACAGCTGAAGGAAAGGCTTGAACGTTCTTACACAAAGAGGCACATTTCGGTATTCATGGTGGGGAAGGCATATATTTTAAAACTGCCTTTTCTGGTGATAACAGAAATGCAATCATATTAGAGAAAAATGGAAAGCTGAAGGAAGACTCGCCAGCATGCATACGACCACGCTGAACTTTTTTGCTTGTTTTCTGTCATAGATACTTATTTTTGAATAGTCAAGGTCCCACATGCTAATTAAGAGTTCTGGCATCTTGTTCTCTTCCCTTGGTATTAGGATGACTTTCTGTGTTACTGAAGTCACTCCATAAATGATTCTGATAAGTACACAGCAGCCATTATTTAAAAAACAACCTTATTTTATTTGCTCTTTCCTGCTTCCTGAACATTCAAGGTTGTTATAGCATATAGCAGTATAAGAGCAGCTATGACAGACAAGGTTGTTATAGCATATAGCAGTATAAGAGCAGCTATGACAGACAAGGTTGTTATAGCATATAGCAGTATAAGAGCAGCTATGACAGACAAGGTTGTTATAGCATATAGCAGTATAAGAGCAGCTATGACAGACAAGGTTGTTTATCAATCTTTGCCTGCACTTTGAACATCCAGCCCCATCCCTGTGGACTTCTAGGCGGGGAATGAATAAGGGAAATTCTATAGTCACAGGACAGGAAAGCAAATCTCTAGCACAGTAATTTCCACCAAATGTAGCTATGGTCCTGGCAGGGAAACTAGAAGACTTTGGACTCCTGTGTTTTGCTCTGTAAGGACCTGTCTCCTTCCTTACCACTGCGGCAAGCAGTGCCTACTAAGTGTCTCCAAGTCAGGAAATACCTCTTTTCTCCAGACATCTTACTGGATTATGGGCTGTAGAGGCGGCCGGGGCTGTGAGTTCCTTGGCTTCTAACTTCCTTTTGTGGCAGATAGGCAGAGCAAGGGGAATCCTTCCCCAGGGTCTGAGAATCTGCTTGCACAGGGCTGTATTTGGAACCAGCGAGGCAACCTTGAGCACTGTCATTTCCCCTTTTGGTGACAAAGCCAGCCAGGAGAAGGCAGCAGGGATTGGAGGCATATTTTGAGTTTGTTGCTGTTTTAGGGGCAGAGCCCTCCCTTTAAATTAAACCTTATCAGAACCTCAACTCTAAAAACAGAAGGAGCAGTTACCCTGGTGAGCAGTGTGGGAAGGACAGTTTCTGGTGTGAAATTCTGGGTAGAGAACGGCAGCTTCATTTTAGTTCAGTCTAGTTCTCGTTCCTATCGCTGAAGTTTAAAAACATTATCTTTCATTTGTATTCAAATCCTCCAAATGTGCTGATCGATGAAATCTTTTCTCTTCTTAAAGGCAATTTGGAAATCAGACAAAGTGGAGCACAAAGCCACGGGTGCTTAGAGAGAGAGTGAGCAGTACGTGCGACACGCTGAAAGGGTGACCCTGGCACTTCTAAGAAGGCAGCAGCACAATGAGCTCTCCCAAAGAAGCGCTGTCAGGGTTTATTCCCCCCCCCCCCGCTACCGCCCCCTCAGTGTGGGGGAAGCATTGCTTGTTCGTACCCCATCCTTTCCTGGAATCGTTTCAGACCAAAATTTAGAGTAACCTTAGGCAGATGTTTTCTAAGGCCAGAGACTGAAAGATTGGAATAGGGTTGTGGGTCTGACAAGTTTCCCACTGGGACGTTGGTGGTGGGGGGAGGCTTGCCCACCAAGCAGCCTGTGGCTTTGCTCCAATCACTGCAGGAAAGAGTGGAAGCTCGCATCGGTCAAGAGGGGATTGAGGTCTATGGCTTTAGGGTGAGGAGAGGAGGTAAGAGGCCCAGCCTGAACTCAGCAGGCCCAGGAAGAGCCCTGCAAGGAGAGCAATGGGACTGCTTCTGTAAATCAACGCTGGCCCCATCCCACCCCATGCTGGACAGTGGGGGGATGGGGGTGCGGGGGGTGGGGAGGACTGTGCAAACGTCTTCGGAGGAGGGTTGGTGCTGCCTTCCCAGGGAGATCCGACCTTTCTTGGAGAGGCGGGGTGGCTTTAGTCTCCTGGAGCTGCAGTGATGTGTAAAAAGCGGGCACGACCCCCGAAGCCTCAGAACCCCCCCCCCCCGCTCCTCCCCCTGAGGCCCGCCCAGACCCGCAGGTGAATGGCTAGTCCACACAAAGGAAGCCGGCTGGAAACGTGGAATTCGGACCAATTTACAGAGGACTCTGTCGCCTAGGGTCCCAACAGACCGCAAGCAAAGAAACCTGTGGTCAGGAGTGGATGAGGATAAAACCAGTGCACCAGGCCAAGCTTATTGGAAAAGCCGAGTTTAGTTATTCTGGGATAGCGAGGTAACAGGATTAAAGGGATTAAGGAAATCACCTCAAACAGCTGAGGAGGGGGTAAAAAAACACGGATTCTATTTGTTTTCTTCCTAGGCCCCAAACAGATACGCTGGGGCTCGAAGCGAAAGGAAGGACCCTTGGGGGAGTACAATGGAATGGTCAGTGGTTATGGGCTGGAGGAAAGGGAATAAAAAACAAGCTCTGGGCTCAAGATGAGAGGGAGCCTTTGAGAAAACAAATAAGCAAACTGCTTTGACAAGTTAAAAGCGAGCCTTGGGAGGAGCTCTAAAACTCTTTTGCACATCTGCAGTGTAACTTTTAAAACAAAATCTTCCAGTGTTGAATGTTCACACCTCCGCTTCAGCTACCACGGTGAAAATATTGATATCCTGACGGGAACGCCTGTAACCATTTATTTTTAAATACGATCACTGAGATTTCTGAAGGGCTTTCGTTTTGTAAATATTTCAACTCAGCTCAAGTATCTTCCCGCCCCAGTGCACAGAAGTAAGTGCCCCGCTTTTGGTAAGTTTCCGCGGCTGCAGGTGTCTGCTTCCCACCCGCATGGCTGCGGAAGCAGACGGTCAATGCTCACCACCGCAATCAACAAGTGTGCGGCTGTGCGCGGGGGGTGTGCGGCTCAGGTAGTGTGGGCCACCTCCGGGTAGGCGCTTCCAGAAGACAAACCTTTCCCTCCACTTGAGACTGTTTCTCCTTTGAGAGTACTGGGAGCTGTTGTGGGTTGGACCTCTAATAGTTTAAAAGAAACCATTTCAGGTCATGCTCGCCCCCCTCGTGCCCTACTCAGTCCCAGGTCTGCAAACTGAGTTCTAAAACTAGGTGTTGGTCTTCCTCCCAACCCGCACTTAAAATTCAGGGCCCGCAAAATTATCAGGACTCCAGCATGTTGGTTATAAAATTTATTGATCTCTCATTTAGCAATTAAGAGTAAAATCTTGAAAAAACCCGGAACAAAATAACCCCCTCCCCGCTACCCAAACGAAAGAACACATTAGCATGACGAAATAGCAAACATATCACTGCAAGAAATCACAAACTCAACAGCCTAAATGCGCACTGGACAGAAGCTGTCCCGCGGCCAGGGGCGGCAAGGCGGGAAACACACGCACACCTGGCTATAAATTAACATTGGCTTTAGCTGTCGCACCAGTTGGTGCGGCCAGCCCCCCAAAAACCAGAGGAAAGCAGAAGCAATACGACCGGGGGGGTGGAGGCATTGCAGTTCGTGGGTCAATCTCACTCACTCCTCGATTAATAGCAAACTAACAAGACAACATTTTCAAATGCAACAGAAGAACCTAGGAACCCGGGAAGAGGAGAAAGGGGCTGCATTTTCTTCGCAAACATCACAGCGGTTCCCAGCCTACAAAGGGGGGAGGGAGAGGCAGCGGTCAGAAGCCCGCGGCTCTAGAAAGTCCCATTTCCGCCGTTCCTGACTTCTTTTTGCTTTTGTACAAAACCCGACAGCTACAGCAAAACTTTCGGTTCTCCTCATCTTCGGTACAAGGCAACAGTCCCAGGCAAGCAAAGCTAAACAACAAGGCGTCCCAACTTGGGGGTGTGGGGCAGGGTGGGGGCGAAGAGCTAGGAGCGCAGGCAGGAGCTCAGATGTGGGTCAGCGGCACGGTTCCATTGACCGCAGTCCCGGCGCCCTGGTAGTGCTGGTGTACGCCGTGCAGTCGGCCGCCCGGCAGCGGAGAGGCGGCGTCAGCCGCATCCCCGCCAGGTGGCAGGTACATGCTGATCATGTCGCGCAGGTCGCCAAGGCACGCGCGCTGCGAGTGCGAAGCGATGGCTGGCGGCGGCGAGCTGGGCTCCGACTTCACCACGGAGCCCATGGGGCCCAGGCTCATGGCGGCAGCAGCTGCGGCCGCGGCGGCGGCGGTGGCGGGCTGTTGCCCGTAGGCGGCGGCGGCCGCTGCGGCGGCCGAAGGCGCCATGCCCCCATAGCCCGAGGCGGCTGCCGCGGCGGCCGCGGCGTTCATGTAGCTCTGGGCGCCGGGTGGCATCATGGGGCTGTACTGCAGGCCAGCCATGTCGTAGCGGTGCATCTGCGGTAGCGCGGGCGGCGGCGGCGGGCTGCTCATGCTCGGGGGCTGCGCGTAGCCTAGTTGCTCCTGCACCAGCGAGTACGCGCCGTTGGCCCAGCCGTTCACGTGCGAGTACGTGTCCAGGCGCTGGCCCACGCCCACTGGGCTGCTGGCGGCCGCGGCGGCGGCTGCGGCGGCCGCGGCGGCGGCAGCGCCCGGGGGCAGGAGGCCGCCGGGCAGGGAGTACTTGTCCTTCTTGAGCAGCGTCTTGGTCTTGCGGCGCGGCCGGTACTTGTAGTCCGGGTACTCCTTCATGTGCACTGCACGCAGTCGCTTGGCCTCGTCGATGAACGGTCGCTTCTCGGCGTCGGTCAGCAGTTTCCAGTCGGCGCCCAAGCGCTTGCTGATTTCGGAGTTGTGCATCTTGGGGTTCTCCAGGGCCATCTTGCGCCGCTGCCCGCGGGACCATACCATGAAAGCGTTCATGGGCCGCTTTACGCGATCCTGGTCGCTGCCGCCGCCGCCGCCGCCGCCGTTCGCGCCACCGCTGCCTGCGTTCGCGCCGCTGGCTGGGTTCGCGCTACTCTTGCCTGCACCGCCTGGGGCTGCGGGGCCGCCGGTGGCCGCTGTTGGGGTGGGCGGCCCTACGGGGTTCTTGAGTTCGGTCTCCAGCAGGCTGTACATTGCCGGGGCGGGAAGAAGGTGCGCCAGCGTGGCGGGAGGAGAAGGCGCTCCAGGGGCTGGAGCGGCCACGGTGAAAAGCCCGGGGGACTCCGTCGGAGTGGCGTTTGGGGGCCGGTGGGCCGGAGGGTCGGGCGGGAAGGGCAGGCTTGCGGAAGTGCTCCGCGCGAAGTCGGCGGGAACGCGCGGGCTTCTCTCACCTGATGCGTTCTCTCGAGCTGGTCGCATTCGCAGCCTGCCCGGGAAGCTGGCCCGGCCTCTTTATATACCTGCTCATATCCGGGAGGGTTGGGGCTCGGTCCGCCCCTCACCACCCGTGGGCCCCGTGATTGACAGGCTCGCCGTGATGAGCCCTAGCCAATCAACACCGAGCCCCCTACGGCCCAGCTTGGAGGAAAAAAAAAGTTCGGGGAGCCCTTTAGTTCACCCTCCAGACCCCTCTTGGGTCGAATGACGTGATGAGAGTTATTCAGGAGGCGGGAGTCCCTGAGACCCGCTCCGAGACCACCAATTAGGGTCTCAAAAAGTTTGAAAGAACGAAACCCGAGGAGGTGAGGGAGGAGGGGGAAGAGGGCGCGCGAACAGAACTTGGGGGGGGGAGGGGCAGAGGAGAGCCCACGGGGTTCAGAAAATAACTTTGTAACCCTATCGAGGCTGATCAGCGCCCCATCCCCGGGCTAGTCTGTAAAGCTTCCCTCTGTCTGCACCGAGAACCTCCATTGCGGTTGCTAGCGCTGGAGACACTGGGGACCGCCAGCAGCTCAGACTTGCTTGGGACATTTAATGCATAACGGAGGTGCGCTAGGCTGAACCTCTAAGAAGCCCTCCTTGGAATTAATTGGCTGCTGGCTACCAGAACCCTCCACCCCTAGGGCCAGTGGGTCCACGACAGAGCGAGGGTCAGGGACTGGGGCGGGGGACTACGAGCGCACCTGGCAGCGAGGCTCTCTCGGGGGTTTTCGCAAGTGCCCGTGGTGAGTGGCCCGCTGCCTGGGCTCTGGGGGAGGCGCTCACACGCGATGGCGTGGGGACCGTGTGTGGGACAGAAAGGGCGAACGGGCCTCCACTTTCTCGCTCCGGCCCCCGCTTAGAGGCCCCTTTTTGTCTCTGCTGTCTGGCCATTTCGGGTTTTCCAGTCCGATGCTCCTGAGGGGGAGGGTCGGGCCCCTTGGAAAATCCGTTTTCATGGCAACACGGAGCCTCTCGGAGTAAAAGAAAAGTTTTGGGGGGGGGCGGTGCGGTGGCCGGAGCTGAGCCGAGGCCTTGCTCTGGGTGGACCGCTGGGCCCCCTCCTCTGACCGCGCACCTGCCACCACCGCTGTGAGCGGCTCTCGGCGCGCAACCGCCCCCGCTCAGCCCCCCTCCCCCGCCCCAACAGGCTGTGCTAACAGACTTCGCTTCTCCTTTCTTGTTTTACAGCCTTTCTGACCGAAGCCCCGAGAAACAGAGCGGGACCTTCAGGCACTTTGTCGGGTTATCTGCCAAGGACTAGCGGTTAGAGAAACCCCAGCTGCCGGGAGCGGGAACCTGGATATGCTCTGCCGCCAACTCAAGCAAGTGGCATGGCGTTTGAAACTCTCGGAGCCGCCTGAGGGAGGGAATGGGGAAGCCATCTGGGCAGATGTGGCAGAAACCTAAATAAGGTGTCCGCACAGTATTGGATTCTCGCCTCTCCCTTTAGCTTAGGGAAAGGTGGGGAGCTTAGAGGAAAGCATGAGACTTAAGTGTGTGTGTGTGTGTGTGTGTGTGTGTGTGTGTGTGTGCGTGCGCGCGCGCGCGGAGGGGGGGTGTTCCAGGCTTCTAGTTTTTCAGCGATAATGCAAAATGAGGTGATTTGGGATGCCTGCACGCCTGGCTTGTCTCTTTCTCTCTTGCACTAATTAAAAAGCCGCCGACGTTTGCAGGGCGCAGACCAGTTCAGCCCTTTTCCTGGCCAGAAGGACCGCTGGCACCAGAATCTCGCTTTCCAGCTGGTATCACTTCCAGGAAGTTTGTGGTCCTGATTCCTTCCTTTTAAATTTCCATTCTACCTGGTCTGAGGATAGCAACTGGGTGGGTGTAGGGAGTTTACAGGCTCTGGAAAGATTCTGTGTGGGGGGATAAATGTTAGCGTGAATGCGTGCGCGCACGCGCATGGCTGTGCTGGAAAACATGTCTCAGAAAACAGAATGATTCAGCAAACCCCACCTGCAGTTGTTTTCTTGATAAATTGGCTGACAGACTCAGATTTTCTTAGGCACACCCACGGGCCCCTAAAAAGCCTATGTGACTGGCCCCTGCCCTCCCACCACCCTCTTCAGGTCCTCTCGGTTTTTCTGGGCCCCGGAGGCTGTTGCTAAGTGAAGAGCGGTTTAAGAAACTACCCAACCGACGCGCAGCCTGGCGTCCAGTAGCCTGACAGATGTCAGGATTCTTTCCAAGTTTTAGGACCCAAGTAAGCCGTTGTGGTGACAGCGCCTGGGCTGCAGATTTCCCAAGACCGAGGATGTGGGGCTGGTCCCCTGCCCCTCCCAGAAGCAGATTAGCTGTTTGTCATTTGATCACACCTTGTCCTGGTTTAAGTGAGCTCATTTTCACATTACATCCTTCTGCCAGTTTTACTGAGGTCTTTTGGTAGGATCAAGGCACCTTCTCTCACTCTCTTGGCTTCTCTGCGGTGGTTGGGATTAAACTGACCTCCTGCTGGTGGCTCTGGGCTGGTCGGGACAGCATCAAACAAGTGCTGCACCGAATTCCCTTCAAAACACGTAGGAAAAAACCGTTCTTATTACAAGTTATTATTTCAGGCTCGGAGAGATTGGGGGTGGGGTAGTGAAAAGGAAACCATTATCAAGACACTCCCAGCAACGAAGACTAAGACACCAGTAAAGTTAATTTTATTGAGGGTCGGCAGAAGTGTCCGAGCCTAGAGGCTCCGGTTCCAGCAGAGGCTTTCCTGATGGCAAGGTGTGGAACTGCAGACTCTTCAAACTATACACTCGCTGTGCATCTGTTAACATCAGCAAGCAAAACCCTGGAGAAAAGTACGCGCTCAGCAGCTCTCTTAGCCTTAGGGGCCTCCGGGATTCGGTGGGCAACACGAAGAGCTCAGACTAGGAACTGGGCCAAGCGCCTCCTCCCCATCCCCCAATGCTCCCAGTAGTGTTAAGGCTCCCTCGGATTGGGGTCGAGCCAGGGGCTCTGAGGACCCATGGCGGGACAATAGCGCCGTTTGTTGGCTTCAGTTGGAAACTTCACCCAGAGGAGCCCCTTCTCTCCCTCAGGGTCTTCCAGGTCGCCCCAACCCTGGAACGACAAGCAGGGTTGAGTTCCGGGCAGAAAAGAACCTATCCTTGACGAACAATTGTAAAACGCCGATGATCTGGATTCGAGCCGGCCTAGCCCGGCTTACTCCAGGTTCATCGTCCATCTCCCTTCCTCCCGTCACTGTGGGAGAAGTCGGGTGTTGTGAGGGTCTCATATCTGCAAAGAGAACTTTTGGCATTGTGCTTCAGCTACTGTTAGAGAAAGCAGGGGAAGAGGGGCTGTCCAGTGTTGCCTCTTCAGTAACCACTCAAGGTGGACATTTTTCAGGGGTGCTGGCCAGACTAGTACTCACCCTTTTGACAGAGATGTTTCCGTGCATTCTAGATAGCTAGGGTTGCTAGATCTGTGTAGGCGTCTGCTGGCACGTGCAGAGGGTGTAGAAGCGAAAGTTTCTTCAGGCTAGTTCAGGCCATCCTAGGTAGCTGACCCATAGTAGTCTAATATTTTCAAGTGTGTAGGTGCCCAGGGCCAAATACTGGTTTGGGGAAATGAAAACAATTTATCTTGGACACCTTTTCCTGCAGATAAATGCCTTACATTTTTGAAGTCAATCCTGTCTATCTTGTCCTTGAGAACATCCCTGGATCATTCACCCTGGTACATCCAAGACTGTAGTCTGGTTACAGTGGGAGGGCCTTGATCAAGAAGCCTGGGTCTACTTTAGAATCATCCTTTGTTTTTAGTTTTGTTTTTTGTTTTTGTTTTGTTTTAAGGTCGGAAAGGTCACTCCAGCTGGTGGAAGAGACATCACTTTCCAGTCCCTGGAGTATTCTGAGGAATCCTCCCTCTCCCACACACCACAGAGCAGTGTGGAGGTGGGGGGCAGCTTCCCTGTATTTAGGTCAGGGAAGGATCAGAAGATCCTAGGTTGGTGAGAACAGGCTTTAAACAACCTAGTTGATGCTCTCTTTCTAAAGAAAAATTTCTGGAAGCCTTGAAGCATAGGATGGCATTGTTCTGGAGGTGACAAATTGTGTTGGGTGGCAGGCACATCTGCATTCTACTGCATTTTGGCCATAACTTTTTTTGGGGGGGTGGGCACTTTTGAAGCAAGTCTCTAAATTCATTTATTTGAGTGACACTTGATAGATATTGGAGTCCCTTTGGCCCCACGTACCTCGGGGCTCTCAGTTGTAAGCATGACTCTTACCAACACGGGTGTTATGGCATTATTAATCACCCACTCTCTTTTCCCTATATGTGCAGCAACTCTGAGGAATTTGACAGATTTTGCCTTCAGCTGCCCTCTTGTTGACCTCACAACCCTTACTTATTGCCTTCTCCCTAGAGGGAGGAAGGCACTGCCCAGGAACTGGGTCCCATTTCAGAGGGCTGCCAGAGCCACTTTGCTGCCCTGTTTGTCTCCGCCTCAGCCCCACCCATTCCCACAACTGTACCTGCTCCGCAGTTCAGACCACCAAACTCACACACATTTCTATGGGGCAACCTCCGAAAACTGGCTTCCAGGTGGCTGTGTCTTCCCTCGCACTGTACGTGCCAGGAAGGGGGTTCACTTCCTTTGGGTCTGCGAAGACATGGCCCTCACTTAAGCAGAAGCGAGCTGGTCAGTAAGAATATGGGACCAGGGAAGTGATCTTAAAATCACTATCTGCACAGATTTACAATTTTTCCGGGGCAGGGATAGGCATGAGTCCTCTAGACCTGACTACCGTCGCCTGGAAAAGCCCATGTAGACCAGGCATCTCCAGAGCATCTATATAGGTTCACCCGCTCCCACCTCGGGCGGTGCCTGTTAGCTTTCTGCGGGAATATCAATCTCAAGGCAACATCCAGCTGTTCCTTTACTCCCTTCTCATGTTTTCCTTCTTTCTTTTTACCGAAAATTTGTATTTTCTACAATGGAGAGCCATGATATTCGATGCACGGAATTTCTATTTTCTCTTTCTCATTGGTTCGGGATTTCCTTTGGATACTTTAAACTTCTGTCCGACATTTACTATGTGCTAAATTGTGTGTCTACCATGGAACAGCGAGGCCTTGCTCTTTTACTTTGCATTGCAAAATGGAAGCGGTCCGGGAGAGGATTTGAGACTGAGCAAATGAAACTTCACTTACCGCTTTCCCCAAACTCCTAGTAGATCCACAGAGAAATCGACTCCGTGGGAAGAGGAGGGTCCTTCACAAAGATCTGACCTTATTGGAGCTGGTATGCCCCGGACCGGCAGTGACCACGATTATCAGTGTGGGCTCGTCCTTTCTCACGGCGGGGCGGCTTTCCCTCTGTGGGAGAGCGCGAGCCCAGCAAGCATTTGCGCACCCCAGCGCCGCTGTCTCAGGGACCCGCTTGCGCGGCTACCAGGGCGCCGCTATGGCGGTGGACTGGGAAGAGCTAGTGTGCTGCCCACCCGTAGGTCGACTTGCTTCGCAGGAGACTAGGGGCCAGACCTTGCCACAAAGTCCGTTCTCTTGGGAGATTTGTTCACACAGTCGTTTGGCTTCTAGGCCGCTGTCATCCCAATTCCATTTCCCCGGAAAGCGTCTACGGGTTAGGACCTTGAAGCTTTGCTAATGTGATGTTTGTGTAATTAACACCATCTTCCCTTGTTTCTGAACATATTTCCTCCGCCCGCACAACCTAGCTTTCATTTGAAAATGCGTCGCGAAGAATATCCCAATATACCCTTTCTAATGGGGGAAAAAAAACCCTACTCATTTTGTGAAATGGTTTCTTTACAAAGCCAACAACCAACCTTATTTTCTAGTTCCAATGACTATCCTTTTATGAGTTATATTATTAAAGAAATCCGACACTAATTGTGCCGATTTAACTTGTTAATTAGTTGCAAATAAACTATTCATTAGTGGTAAAATAAAATAAAACAAAGCCCATGCGCCTAGATATCATTCCACATTCGCATATTGTAGTGTCTGCATAGCATAGGCATACTAAATTAAGTTCCTAAAAGGTTCCTCCTGAGGATAAATAATTAAAATATATTCTACTTTAATTGACATTATAGAGGACATAAATGAACTTTTCCTTTTAGAAAGAAATAGCCATTTCTAAATAAAGCTTGCAGTGTGGAGAATGGAGGCTTCAGCCAAATGAATAGTCATTACTACCTTTTCAACGACGTGGGCCTTTTGATCAGAAAAGAAATTAGCTCTAAAAAACAGACAATGGAAGCCTGCCCTGCAATAGGAAGAAAATTAGACGGCCAAGGCTCTTCACAACACCTATTTCTATAAACCATAGAGCTCCTTGCTTTTCAATTACAGCTGTTCATTTCATATAAGGAAAGGGGAAAAACAGGCCTCTAATGTAAACTCGCTCTCACCAGAAAGCCTTGCTGCTGGCTCGTAGCCAGGCTGCCTACTTACTATTGTTTTTAGTCGTCTCATCAATTAGCTAATACTATATATTTTAAACGACTCGGGGGGCATTCACATTCCCCCTCCCTTCTTCCCCACCCAGACAAAACCCAAGCTGGACTCCCATGAAAGGGCTACCATTCGGAGCAGAGATACTTCAATGTATAAAGTTTAATGTTTTTATTGTTTCTCAAAGAAAAAAACATATTGAAAATCCTGCTCTCCCCCCTTTAGTTCTTAGTCCATCATTGAAAGACCCAGACAGGGTGACAACAGGGGAGGGGTATAAATGAGCAGCTTTCAGCATTATTTCTAATTGTTCAAAGAGCTCACTCCAGCTCCACATAATTTTGCAGTGGCCTCTAGACCACAATTTGGCTTAGGCAGATCTGAGTTTTAAAAATAGAAATCTTGAAATTTTTCTACCTCTATTCGTTCCATGTCATTAGATAGAATTTCATTTTTAAAATATTACCTTCACCATTTGGTGAGATTATCTAGCAATAAAAAAGAAAAATTTCATTTAGTGTGGTGTGCTGTAAAATAAAAACCATCAACACATAAAAAGTGATAATGAAGGAAATATTCAACAGTAGTGCTCACAAGTCTTAGAAAGTCTGTAAATGTGTGTTCTAGAAACATTATAATAGAGTTGTAGGCTCAGGAGGCTTTACTTCTTTTGGAAATGAATGCCAATTGATTTGATCTTTCTAAATCACTATGTAAATCTCCTGATGTACTGAAACTGCAGCGGCACTGGTAACCAGGGTTTGTTTGTGATCTTGTTTACATTGGTGCTTAGAAAATGACTTCAGATCATTTTAAAATACAGCCACAAATAACCAATTTATTCACAAGATAAGGACATATTTTTACATAACTGAAAAGTCATTTAAATAACACAATGGCTGTGGGTTTGTCATTGGCTGGGGTCACTCCCTTTGTCTTTCAGAACAACTTAAAAGAGAGACTGCTGGCCAATTTAGAGCCAGTCCGAATCGCTATTCAGCATAGTTCTAAAGAACAAGCCCAAAAATTGCTACCTCGGTGCTTCCTGTGCTCCTGTTTCAGCATGCGTCCCCCCTCGAAGGAGGATGCTTCCATTTGACGGCTTGCCACCTTATTTTTTCATATCAAGTACATCGTTTTGTTTACTTTTTCCTTTTAAGTATTAACTTCTTTGTTACTCAGTTCTAAAGGATATCAGAACACAGCTGCTACAAGCATTCTTTTTCAGAAAAGAGTGCATATCTGATTTATTTGGCAGTTGGACGAAAGGAACCTTCCTTCACAATCAAATGCTTTACTTTCCTTCCCTACTTTTGCTCTCCTATAATACAGAATGTATGCCATCGAGAGACCATTCCTCTTGCTATTGCATATAACAGCGCATGTTTCCCTGGAGTTGTATGGATACTGGTGGCAGGGGTACTTGCCCCCTTTTCTAGATGAGGTGTAGTCTTAAGATTTAGCAAAGTGTGATTTCTAATCAGAGTCTAGAAGCTGTCCAAATTAAGCTCTGCTTAAGTATCTTCATGAGTCTGGTCTGTGTATTACAACTTGTTTTGGAAGGAATCAAGTATGTGATTTGGACAAGTGAATTGGAGTTTGGAAAAGTAACAGAACCCATGGCAAACAAATCTGGGCTTTGACAACCGCTTTGGAAAGAGACATCATATTCAGGAGATGAATAGAAAGTGCTGTTTCTCAAAATATTGACAAATAGAATTGGAATATTTTCTTGTTTTAAAAATTAAGAAAGCAAACTGTTCCTAATGTGTGAGAAGAAACGTTCCAGGGTAGTATAATTATTGAGCAGAAGATTTTCATTGCACCCGTAGATCTTACTTAGATTGTACTAAGAGCATAGGCTTTTGGGCCACATAAATACAGATGAAATCATTATGTACTTGGTACATTTTTACTGTAGATATACTATAGGCGGGCACTCTTCAACCCTTCTAATTACCACAGAGGACTAAACAAAGTCCTAATCATCATGGTACCTGCACTACTCCGGGGGACAAGAATAACAGTCACCAGTAAAGAAGTCCAAGCAGCCTAGGAGGTGGAGTGTGATGGGAGCTGGTGTTTTCGAGTGCTCAGGACAAGCTTCTCTGAGGTGATGCTGAGGCATAAATCTAAAGTTCACAAATCATCATTATCATCTTTTCTTGTTAAATGATTTTTACTTTTCATTCTGGCCCTAAAGGTCTGAGAGATTATAGGTGAGAATAGATTTCCAAGCAAGGGTTGAGACTAGTATGGCACCTGGTATAGCTACTGAAGACCCTGCAAGTGTAACTCTCAATTAGATAGCTTAAAAATAATATAGTTAAGTTTGATGTGTTCAGAAGACAAAGCTTAGGGTTTAAATCATTATGATCTTTTAGTGGTCAGAGATCTGGCCACATACTTGCTTGGGTTTTTTTTATAATCATTCAGCATGCCCCTGGAAATGTGTCTTCTTCAACTTTTTGCTCTAAGTACCTTCCTTGTCTTGCCCTGGTTCCAGTTATGTCCTGGACTGGCATTTAAGTACCTTCTGGTAAATCTCTAAGAATTAAACATTAAAGCCTAATTTCTCACTAACTACCAACTAGCCCACCATTCTCCATGTACACCCTTCCCTCCCTCTCTTCCTTCCCTTCTTTCTTCAAAGTTTTATGTTTCTTAGGCTTGTCCCAATGTTGCTATGTTGTTGAGAATGAACTTGAAATTCTGAAGATTTCTACCTCTACTACTACCCCCATAATATCAAGATTAGAGGTATGCACAGATGTGCCTGGTTTTATTCTTTGGTGCTAGAAATGAAACCCAGGGCTTCCTAAACCCCATTTAAGCACTCTACCAACTGAACTATATCCCTAGACCTTGCTTACCATTTTAAATTTATTTTGGGGTGGCAAATGAAGAATTTTACTGAGTTTACTTACAGGAGATGGGTGAGGAGTTACTTACAGGAACAGAGACCTCTCAAAGACAGCTGCATTACCAGAGCCTACTCAGCCACAAAACTGGCAGCCTGGAGCACACTGTACAACCTGCAGAGAGCTCAACAGAGTGGAGAGTGTCTTTCCCAGGTGCCTCAGTTGGCCTAAACCTTTTGCAGGCAGAGCTGCTGGTTTCTGCTTCTTGCAGGCAGCTGGTCTTGTCTGAGAGAGTCTTCTTTGCTGTTCGGCTTTGTTTACTCTGGCAGGACAGAGCCTTGTGACTGTTGAGTTTCAAGGGTTTCCTATAGCTATTTTTGAGTTGTTTACTTTTGGTTCTGTATTATGACAGAAGAAGCAAGTCTAGAGGTCTACTAGACCTGGGTTTGTGCTTGAATATAATAAACAGTTGCTATTAGTATGAGTTGGACCAGTTTATTAATTTCAATGAAAGTCAGCCTGGTCATTGCTGGGTTCAATTCCCAGTACAACTGAAAGTGCCTGAAATCTGCTTAACACAGAACAAGCTCAGTCAAGAGCTGTCTTGTTTCTTACATAGGACTTCTTAAGCACCAACTAGGATTGAACATGTTTTTAGTGTGGAGAAGAGAGACATGTCTCAGTTTCCTTAGCCTTTACAGGGCTCTGCACAGATGTTTGTGGAATTAATTGTAGTATTTGAGGAAGCCCTCTTTGAAAGAAATTTTAAAAAATTGAACTGATCATGTATGACATTTTTTCACAGTTTGGCACAGTTGCTTGAGATTGTTTCTGTCAAGGCTCTCTGGAGAGCACTCACTGAAATGATGTGGTTTGGATTTGTGACAAGCAGGCCTCTGCTGGCTAATTCTGACCTGAACTAGCTCTATGAAAGAAGCATGCCTGCTACTAAATACATACAACTAACGACATATAGATCGTACAGCCTTTATTTTTGCTTAAAATGTAAGATTTACTTTTTTTCTTTCAGAGCCTAGTAGAAAATATTCTTACTCTGTAGATTTTTATCAGGAGACCTGTTAAATTAGGGAAGAAGTCTTGTTCAAATTTTGCAGCTTTTATGCTTTCTCCAAAACCTCAGAAATTGGCACAACTGACCAAATGGAGTGAAAAAAGTAGTATTACTCACTAGAAGAGATTGAAGTCTTATTATTTCTCACAGAGGCATAAAAAGGGCTTAGATAATTATAAAAATCATTTTTTATAAGTAAGACTTTAGTTCACATTAAAAGTAGTTCAATGGCGTGTCTGTACTGTTGCATTTGAAGAACAAACTCTAGCACGAATTGATGACTCTTTGTTAGACGTCTTGCTGAAAGTGTAAGTGGGACTCAATGGATAAAAATTAAGCATAGAGAAATACTCAGCAGCCTGAATATGGCTTGTTAACCTACACCCCAATCCTTAGTAGGTATTGCTTAACTTAGCCCAAGTCTGTGGAGAAGTGACTTGACAGCTGGGTGTGGCGATACACATCTGTAATCATGGCTGCTTGAGAGGGAAGCTGAAGCAAGAGCATTTTGAGTTTGAGGGCCAGCATGGGCTACGCAGTGAGATTCTGTTTCAAAATAAAAAAAAAAAAAGCACAACAAACCGGACTAAGTGGTTATAAAAAGCAAAGAAGTCATGGAGTCGGTAAAGGGTGAAGAGGATGGGTGGATGTGGGAGGAGTTAGGAAGAGGAGCAGGGAGTGAATATGAGCAAAATACATTGGACAAAATTCTCAAAGAATTAATAAAATATTAACAAAACAAAAAAGGTACAGATTAATGATACTTCATAATTTGACTGTAGGCCATAAAGATTATGTAAGTAAACTATTAAACAATACAGGAACATTAGTCCTAGTACTCAATAAATGTTTGATTATTGACATAATCATCACTACAGCAACCTTGTGACCCATGTAGCATAAGTGGAATCAAACTCATTTTGTATTTTAACAGTAAAGAAAAAGGCTCAAAAGAATTAGGTGACTTGTCTAAATGAGTGGAGCTTGTTGTTAGTGAAATCAGAGAGAAGGGATCCTTCTTCACTCCCTGCCAAGCCATTTTCTCAGCAAACTATAGTGAGCTTATATGTTACCAATGAATACATGTGTTATTAGATCACTTACCCAATGTCACTGTAGGCACTAAAATGGGTATCACTGAACCACATAATATTTGCATCCTGGACTCAAAGTGCTTTTATCTCAGTAAGGAGAAACTTGTCTTTATAGGGTGTAGTTCTGGCATTGCCTGTAAGATTTGGAGAATGAATGTCAAGCAACTGGACATACTCAGAGACATGAAGGTCTGGTATTGGTTTGGCCATGGATACCCTGCTAATATTTCCTCCTTCACCCTTCTGTCCATCATACTGATTTTGTCTGTGGTGGTAGGGAGGAGAAGGGCACATGGTCAAAAGTGAGTGCATAGTCCACATTCTCTTTGCTGGCTGCGTGCCCTGATATAATCCTCTATTTCTGTGGAGGAATGGGCTCATTTCTTTTTTTTTTTTCAAAGTTTATTAAATTATAAAAGTTTCCATTTCTGCCCGTCCTCCCAACACCCTCCCCACTCCCTCTCCTCCTCCCTCTCCATCCCTAAGAGCAGTCAGGGTTTCCTGCCCTGTGGGAAGTTCAAGTTCCTCCCCCCTCCCTCCAGGTCCAGGAAGGTGAGCATCTAAACAGACTGAATCCCAAAAATCCAGTATATGCAGAGGAAACAAGTCCCAGTGTCATTGTCAATGGCTTTTCAGAAAGACTCCCAGCCAGCCACATTCAGAGAATCTGGCCACATTCAGAGAATCTGGTTGGATCACTGGTGCTCGTTCAGACCCAGTCCAACTGGCATTGGTGAACTCTCATTAGATCAGTCCCCTAGTATCAGTGGGTGATCGCACCCCTCGCAGGCGGTCCTGACTTCCTTTTTCATGTTCTTCCTCCTTCTGCTCCTCATTTGGACCTTGGGGGGCTCAGTCCGGTGCTCCAATGTGGGTCTCCGACTGTATTGCCATCCATCATCGGATGAAGGTTCCCTCTGGTCTTGCCTTCTTTGCTCACGTTCTCTTTCCTTCTGCTTCTTGTTTGGACCTAGGGAGTTAAGTCCAGTGTTCCAATGTGGGTCTCTGTCTCTATCTCCATCCATCGCTAGCAAAATATTCCTCAGTATGGTTATGGGCCAAGGCCGGTTCAGGCACGCTCTCCTCTGTCCAGAGAACAATCTGGGGATCTCTCCTTGGACCTGGGATCCCATTTATAATCAAGTCTCTTGTAAACCCTAAAATGACTCCCTTAGTTGAGATATATTCTTCCCTGATCCCATATCCATCCTTCCCCCCCCCATCCCAGTCCTCCTGGGCTCATTTCTTTTGTTAAAAAGGTCTTCAGTTACCAAGCCATCTACCTAAGAGGCTATATTCTCCTAAAGGTGTCCCACATTCTACTTTGAACAGCATTCTATCTGATTGGTGGCACCAATGATTTGGGTCTCAGAATAAGCAAAACAGGTCTCCAAATGAGCATGTGCATTGGGGCTTCTAAAAGTTGTTTACCTTGGGTGTGCTTTCATACTTGCCAGCTTAACAAAGTGGAAAAGTCGGTGTGATTCTGGAGGACAAGCCTGTATTCTTTGCTAGTAAGGGAAGGGATGCTGCAACTGAAGGTTAAAATGTTAGAGAGTTCCCATAATAATATCCAGAGTCTAAAAAAATTTTGACTTCGGATTTCATATTAATGTTAGATATTTGGAGGAAGCATTGTTAAAATTGTGCTCTGAGTTTCAATTAAATAGATTTTCACCTATATGAGTCTGTACAATGATCTGTAAAGTGCAGCTGTTGGGATAATGGGGGTGTCACAATAATTTGAATAACCCAGTCTTCTGCAGTAGAGAATTATCCATACACCACTGAGGTTCTGCAGATTGTATTGAGCAAGAACTTTATAGTTTGTTGTAGTTTTCTGATCAATTCCCAGAGTCTTTAAATCATTTTATTATTAATTATACTTAGCTATAGATGCTTTTAAAAGGAAACTTCCCTAAGTCATGTCCATAGTCACTGTATATCCTTGAAGGGTTTTAAGATAGGATGGGAGACATGGTCAGATTTGGGGGTTGGAATATTTGTTTTGGCTGTTGAGCATATCTCCTAGGAGGGATGTTTGAGTATTCCGGAACATATGTGGGAATTCTTGACAAATGATTGTTATGATTGTTACTCAAAAGATTTTTATTGTTTGATTCAGGCATATAGGCAGAGAGAGAAGGAGAGAGAGAGAGAGAGAGAGAGAGAGAGAGAGAGAGAGAGAGAGAGAGAAAGGAGAGGGAGAGAGGGTGGGGGAGAGAGAGAGCTAAACCTGAGCATGGGCTTTTGAAACCTCAAAGCCCACTCCTAGTGACACACTTCTTTCAACAAGGCCATACCTTCTAATCCTTCTCAAATAATGCCACTCCTTAATGACTAAGCATTCAAATGTATGAGCCTATGTGGGCCATTCTTATTCAAATGATCATGCCAGCATGAGGTCAAATGCCTTTAATCCCAGCACTAGGGAGGCAATGGCAGGGGATCTCTCTGAGAGTTTGTGATTAGTCTGGTGTACATAGTGAGTTCCATGACAACCAGGACTATGTAGAGGCACACAATTTCATCTCCCCCTCCTCTAAAAGAAAAAGAACAGAAATATGTTATATAGCTCTAACTGGCCTTAAAATCACTCTATAGACCAGGCTGGCCTCAAACTTCTAAAAATACTCCTGTTTCTTAAGTTCTGAGGTTACATGTGTGTGCCACCATACCTGATCAACTTAGTTGGCTTTGTTTTCCAGCTCAGAGGAGCCATTTCTCATCACTGCCTTCTTCAACTATAGAGTGTAGATGACTTTTGTGTTTAAATAGTTTCTTCATTCATATTTTTATGGTTGTTTCATCTTTCCTATCTTCCCCATAGCTGGGTTTCTATTCTAGTTGACTTCACAGGGATTTGCTATTTTTCATCAGACACAATATCCATTTGATTCTGGAGATGCGATTCCGTGCGTACTTTAAATATATGGTAATATTCTCTGAAAGCAAGTAATTATACTGAGTGATCTCCAGAAAGAGCTTGATGAGAAGAGAGAATCTATTTTACCAGCCTGTTGTGGATTTTGTTTGTGCTTTGTATGTGCATGTGTGTGAGTGAACATGTGTATATAAACATGTATGTACATGAAGGCTTGAAGTCAACATTGGGTGTCTTTTTTGGTAATTCTCTATCTAGGTAGTCCAGATGGGGATACCTTATCTCTGCCTCCTGAGCACTAGATTACAAATATGTTGCATACCTTTATTTACATGGGTGCTTGGATTCTTCATGTTTGTGTGGCAAGCGCTTTACTAAGTCATCTCTCCAGACCTTGTTTGCACCCCCTTCTGTTTTGTTCAGTTGCTCTTTATTTTTGAGGAGCACGGGGCCTTGACAAAAGAGAACATAATCCATATTCTATACTACCAAAATTAATATAAAGGAGTAATGCAATACCTATCAAAATTGTCATGTCACATTTCACAGGTTTAGAAAAAACAATACAGGAATTCATAGAGAGACACCAAACACCATGAATAGTCACAATGACCCTAAGGAGGAAGAATGATGCTGGAGGTGTTGTGATATTGGACCTCAAGTTATACCATAGAGTTATAGTGATAAAGACAGCAGATATTGGCATAAAAATAGACAGGAGGACAATGGAATAGGATAGAGGACCTGGAAATAAAATGGTAAAGCTACGCCCATTTAATTTTTGACAAAGAAAGCACTTGGGGAAAATAATAGCCTAGTAACAAATGATTCTGGAAAAACTGGATTTCTACCAACAGAAGAATGAAAATAGATTTATATCTTTCATGTTGCCAAAACAGATTTATTCATTAACCAATAAAAGCAACACATAGACAAAAGGACTCCCACACCACTTTCACCTCATAAAAAAATCAGTTCAAGCCAGGCTTTAATCCCAACACTGGGGAGGCAGAGGCAGGCAGATCTCTGTGAGTTAGAGGCTATTGTGGTCTACAGAACAAGTTCCAGGACAGGCTTCAAAGCTACACAGAGAGACATGTCTTGAACCCCACCCCATTCTCCCCCCAAAAATCAATTCAGAATGGACCAAAGAAGGGCCCAGCACACTGTGAGTTGAAGGTAAGCTGAGCAAGTCATAAGGAGAAAGCCAGTAAGCAGGATTCCTCCATGGCCTCTGCATCATCTCTTGTCTCCAGGTTCCTTCCCCGAGTTCCTTCTATCTGACTTCCTTTCATGATGGATTGCAAGCTGTTAGATAAAATAAATAGACCCTGCCTTCGCAAGTCAGTCTCGGTCAGAGTTTATCACAGCAACTAACAGAAAACTAGGACAGATGCTGTCTTAGAGGCTGATAGAGAAGACACTTTCTGTATCTAAAATACCATCAAGGTGAGAAATTGGCTTCTCCTGAGAACGAAAGGCTAAAAATGAAGATTTATTTCAGAAATGAGGTTGCAACAAGCATCCTGGTCTCTTTAGACCAAGGCCAGCGGTGAAGAGATTCCTTTCGTTTCCAACTCCAGCTGTTGTTTCAGCTTTTCAAATTTTGTAGTCTGCCTCCCAATAAACCCAACTTTAACATTTTCCCCAGACTGACAACTTGCAAAACTAACTGTGCTCTTCATCGTTCATTCCTTCACAGTTGCTGTTCAGTGGTGAGCATTCACATGCACTTAGAATGCACTGGAAACAGGAAATACCCTTGCTCTCCTGCGACGTACGTGCTGTTTGACTGTGGGACCAGCAATAAACAGGTAAACAAAACAAGATTAAAATATACCTTACTAGAAGATGTGATAAATACTGTGGGGAAAATAGGGTAAGGGTACTGTGTCTCTGCTGGGCATGGGAACAATTTACAATTTAAATAAAAAACTTTTTGTGAAAGGGAAGAGCCTTAAACAGATATTAGATGTAACTATGTGTAGACAGGCTTGAAAAGTGCAAAATTGTCTGCATCTTTTTATCTAACTTGGCCTGCTTGAAGGAACTTTTTCTACTCTTTCATTCATACAGTCAATCAATATTTATTGAGTGCCTGCTTGGTTGAATGAATAAATGCTGATGATAATAATGATGGTTATTACGATGGAGTGCCTACTAAAGCATTATTTATATATGTGATCTCATTTAATCTTTGTAACAACCCAGCCATGTAGACTTACGTCCCCAAGTGAGCCACACTCTGGAGTGGAGGCAATGAGTGTAATTAAGGAAACCCTTCTTCATGCTGAACAGCTAATACAGGGATAAGCGGCTCTGATGAAGAGTGCTGAGGTTCAGATCAGTGAGGTTCTTCCATGACCCTGTTTCCGCCGTGCTCATTGCCATCGCTTTGTGAGAAGTCTTCAGTGGACTCCAAATGTGGCTTTAGCAAAGCTCTCTTACCGGCTGCTGAGGTAGGCACACTGGTGTAGTTGGGCAAGCAAGTTTCATCCTTGAGGAACCCTGTATTAAACTCCTCAAGTTTGTAATGTGGCATTCAGTGTCCCCTCGTTACAGAGAAACCATTAGCTTTCTTCCATATAGCCAGAGAGTAGAGAATAGCTGTGATATAGAGGTAGGTTGGAAACCTTAGGAAAGGAAGACCCCAACCTTGACGTTGGTAGCTAAGAGAAGACAACAAGAAAGGAACTTGAACAAATTAGAATTGTTAGGCAAGAAGAAAGGCATATGAAAGGCCCTTGACAACCTTCCAGGCTAGGTTGGCCTCTGATCCATTAGCAAGTGGACCTAAGTTGCCTGTCTTCCCTTCTCTTCCTTTTCCCTCTATGTCCTTCTGCTCTCTCTCACTCCTTTCTTCTCTTTGGATTCTTTCTTCTTTTCATTCTCATTCCCTCCTCTCACTTCCCTTCTTCCCTTCCCAAAGTTCTGCAGCTCACTAAATATCTGACGATTGTCAACATAGAGCCTCAGGCTGAGGTGCTAATCTTCCTGTTGGAGAAATCAATGATAACCAGAGGTGAGCAATCAAGTCCTCACTTATTTATAGCTCTTCAGATCATGGTTTGTTTTCTAGCCCTAAAGGCATTGTCTCACCATCTCTGATTTAGGAAAATGGTTGATAGCAATAACTTCTTAAATTCTAACTTTTCTAACACCCAAACCTTCCTGTTTACCTATTTATAATTATTCATTGGCTTTCCGCTTGTATATATGTATGTAAACATGTATGTATATGTATGTATGTATGTATGTATGTATGTATGTATGTATGTATGATATATACCAGGCTTGCCTTGAACTTACTATGTACCCAAGTATGACCTTGGCTTTCTGGTCCTCCTGCCTCTACCTCCCAAATGCTGGGATTACAGGCATGTGTTGTTGTGCCCCACTTATTCAGTGCTGGGAATCAAGTCCAGGGCTTCAAATATGCTAGACAAGCACTTCATGAACTGAACTGCATCCTCAGACAAAGATAAACTTTTTGATGTAGGGTTTAAGTGTCTTTATGATTTGTCTGTGATTTATGTTGCCTTTCTTTCCTCTTAGTTAACCAAGAAGACAACATTTTAGCTCTAGTGCTACCTCTGCCAAGCAGCCTTCCTTGATGACCCTTTATGGTTTGTGTTCTTGCCCATGTTAGCTTTTTAGAAATGCCGCATTAATTATATAGGATCCTAATTATTTGCTTGTTTCTTTCTCCCAATCCCCTCACGAGGCTTCTAGTTACTTGGGAACATCATTATTCATTTTCGAAACCAACTATTCCATTTCTTTGGTCACTGCATGGGGTAGCTTGCCCTTCTTGTGTCCATTGACACATCCAAGCTCTTTCTGGTATGCCTAATTTCCTTTTCCCCTCCCTTATATTGCTTTTCAATTTAGTTCATTTTAGTTCAAGCCACCGACTGGTCAGTGCAGTAGTTTCTGAAACAAAGAACACGAAGAAGATGTAGTGGCTGTTTTGTTGGTCTTGTGGTGTCTATGGAGGAAAAGTCTTCAGAAAGCCCTTTCAGTCTTTACCAGGAGCAGCTCTGATGGTCTCTTTTACTCTTAGGATTCTTCTAGAGGCTTTTGTTTTGGTGGTGGGTAAAGGGATTCCACTGCAGAAACCCAATTGTTTGGATAGCACTGTTTCAAAGTATGACACACTGTGTTAAGCTCTACAAAAACATTCTTGACAAAAGAGACATGTGGCTTGTGTTTGGCCGAAGCCTGTTTCCTTGCTAAGCCCCAGCCACTCTGTTTATATGTGCAGGGAGTTGGGATGGAGGTAGGTATATGCCATTCCCTCTGCTTGTTTCTCACTGTCTCCTAATTGCTCTCTCACATTTTGATGCTGCCAATGCCCCTTTCCTTACTACTTCCTAGGTCTTCAACCTGTGCGGAAGCAATATGTTATCTACTTCAAGGCACAGGAAGAGATGGTGTAGTGTGTCTCTTCTTGGGGGGCAGGCCACTGGCTGTCTCTTCTGTATGGTCGGAGCCTCCTGTACTAACTTCTTTGTCAACCCTGGTTGCTATGTAATGCTATGACCTGCTTCCTGGGGGAAGGAATGTGAGTTTCTTCATGCCAGGGCTTCTGTGTCCTCAGCACCTAGCAGTGGGTCTTGCGGAAAGCAGTTGCTTCTTCAGGTTAGAGGACAGAGGGGATGGTGTGGGGGAGGGGAGAAGGGAGGCTAGTATGGGAAGTCTTGACCAGCTGCACCCCAGCACAATGCCTAGGAGGTCACCTGGACCTGAAGAGTTGATGGCTTTGGCAAGGAAGCAGTTTTCACTTCCTGGAATTCAGCCTTTTCTATTTCTTGACCTGAGCCAAGAAGGGGCAGCCTGTATTTCAAAAAGGAATCCAGAAGCTAGTTAGGAGTCAAAATATTTCTGTTCCTAGGGAGTTTGTCATGATCCAAAGGGTTCCAGGCAGAAACTTTAGGGAAAATTCACACGGGGAAATGGGCATTTCACAGTACACTGAATGCTCCATCCACCGTCCATTTACATGGAAGTTTATTGTCCTCCACATTCTTCCTCCTCTAGAGAGAACATTACTAACTGGCTGAGAGTCAGGACTCATGTTTGGATATGCAGGCTTCTATGGAGAAAAACACACCTCAATTATGAGCAGTCACATGACAAGAAAATACCTTATAGTTTTTTTTTAATTCTGATGGATTGACATAGATACATTCTGTGTATCTAGTATCTTTATGCATCCTACAGTAATTCCAGCAGGCAATGAAAGTGGGAAATACTAAAGCATGGCAGTTTCTGCCAAATTAAGTACTTCTGAAGTAAGGGAAACACCATTCTGCCTAGTTTTCATACTATTTTGTACAACTGGGTCTTAATGATTATATTAATCTTGTGCATATCCACAAAGGTACAAGAAGAGTTACAAAGGACATAATTTTAGGCATTTATGCAATATACATAAGTCCCTCTCCCCTTCCTAATCAACACACAACCACACAACATGCATGTTGGAACCAAAAAATAGTAGGATATCTCTGTTATTATCATTTCATATATTTTCAAAATTGGGCAAGGCATGCTTCAGACCCTGGAACATTTGAGTGAGTGAGCATCAGGCTGTTTGTCAAGATAAATCCTGTATCCCCCTGTATCCACTCACTGCTGTCGATGTGGGGCAGGGCAGGAGAAACAAACCTTTTTTTTCCCCCTATACTGTCATTCTGTCAGAAATGAACTCATCTCAGCAAGATGGTTTCTTTGTTTTCTATTGTCCTGAAATTAAACTTCTCTGGTCTGACTCTCCAACTTTTCTTAAATGTTTGGTTTAAAAATTAGGTGGATTGTCGTTATCGCTCAACTTCGAGGTTATTACATATCATAATCCAATCCTCTGCTCTGCTTGCAGCAAATCCCATTTTTCTTTGGATTTATCTCAAGCAATTAGAGGGTTGTGCCAGATCCCCCAGAGAGTTTGAACCTTTCCTTTGGTCTTGTAGTCTGGTGGCAATTCTCTGTGAGGGAGAAATGGGGACTGTACAGAAACTGATGCACACTGATGAACAAATGGAAGAGAAGCCCAGGCAAAGGAAAACCGTCATATGAAGTTATTCAGAACACCCCAGTTTAATTCCCTGTGTTCATGCCCACTTCCCCCAGAGACACAAGCAAGGGAAAACTACTATCATCTTTAGTAGAGATCTCAGTTGTTGAAATTGGAGAAAATAATGTATTCTCTTGAGCCCAAACACCTGTTCATCCTGTATCCCCTACCACGAATAATCAGTTCTTCTCATGATTATGATAGCCCTGTTGAGAAAATTGCCCATCTTCTTATTATAATTTTTATGCATACTCAAAATGAATATTTTAACTGTGATTTGTCAAGAGCTATGTCCAGTTGTCAGTATGGCACAGGGATATATGAGGAGGGCTGGTGCAAAAGTGGGTTTTAATATAAAAATAAAATGCTTGAAATTTCTCAGTCTCGTCCTAATCAAATAACACAAACCAGATCTACCTTGTCTTTCCTTTTCACTGCAACACTCCTGGTCACAAATGTGTGCTCAAAAGGAAGATAATTATCATAAGGCATCTATATGATTACAGATTACTCAATTGTTAATCCTCCGTCTTTGGCAAAATGACTTGATTGATTTTGGAATTTGAGCTTCTTTGTGATATACTGCTTAGAAGTGACCATTTCTGAGAAGGCAAAGCGGGACTTAGGCACACTCAGAAAAGAGCGCTGCATAAATAAGGGGAATCATACTGAATTGCCAAAGATTATTTTAATGGCTTGAACCCCTTCCTGTTACAATAATTACAGGAACATCTTTAAGCTCTTTTCTGAACAACTTGTGAATTGAAATTGAAAATTTTTTAATGAATTTAAATTATTTAAAAATTTGGATTAGAGTTTTCAGGATGAATGATTTCTGTATTCTGTTTCCCTGCTTATTAAGCTTAAGTTGTTAATGAATTCTCCTGTCTTCTACACAAAATTTATGCAATTGCAGATGATATCGTGTCACATAGAAATATACTTCTTTAGAATGACTGTACCTTTAAGAAAATATGTGTAAGTCTGTTTTTCTAAAAAGCCGCACCTCAGAACAATATTTCTTCCTTTTTTCAATTGCAAAAAAAAAAAAAAAAGCTTTGATTGTGATTTCTGCTTCATGGCTTAGCATGGTGACAAATGTCAGGAGAGTTTGCAAATGTTAGGACGATGCCACATCGATCTCCTAATTTTGAAAGTTCCAGAAGCCGCTGCAGCGGAAGTGAAGACTTCTTCCCATCGCCTGCCTGAAGCAGAAGTCCTTTGGACAGACTGCGCTTGACCTCTCATTAAATCAGCTTGTGGAGGACTAACCGGCAGCTGCTGCTGACGTGAACCCCGATGTAATCTCTTTAACCTTGTCCTGTAAAGCGCACACAAGTCATGACCGGGGAATTCAAAGTAAATTAGGTTTTCCATGAAAGTCTATCATCGAAATTCAGTTTGATTAAAATGATGCCTGATTTGTATCTGTCATGACATACTGGCTGCAATTATTCAAACTTTTGGAATTCACACACCCAAGTCTGCTTTTCCATATCTATGTCTATCTGATTTCTATGTTAAGATGGTGAGTTTTCTATTATGGCCATGTTTCCACATTTATGAAATGGAATTAGATTTTACAAGAGGAAAATGTATGCCAAAACTACCCTATTTGTTTAACAAAACAATATACCAAGATGGTAGATTTGAGATATTCATTCGCTGAAATAGAATTGTTTTCAGTTTTAGGAAATATTTACTCTATACTTAATATGAAGATATTAGAACTTAAAGAAGTATAGAGACTCTTGCCATGTGATCAGTTTAGCTTGAACATGCCATCCTCCTGCCTCAGCCTCCAGTGTAGGAATTATAGTTGTGTACTTCTGCACCTGGCTAGAACTCCATTATTACATGTGAACTCATCCTGCAGCTATTTTGTTAATTCAAATGAATTGTTTTCAGTAAACACAGTTTCTCGTGGAAATTGCATGAGTCACAACAAATGTTACCAGATTTATCCTGGTGTGTTGTTGCACCTCCTATTCATTTTCTAATCTACTTATTTTTATTTTATGTGCATTGGTGTTTTGCCATGGTTGTCAAATCCCTGGAACTAGAGTTCCTCTGGATGGGTGGTCAGTGCTCTTATTCGCTGAGTCATCCCGCCGGCTCCTCATTTTCCATCCTTCTTATTTTCAACCTTGTAGTTCTGTTCTGAGGCTAATCACCAATGAGCTGAAAGCATCTAGGCTTCAGCTCTTTCTAGTCCGTTACTTGGTAGATGTCTGTGTTCATGCTAGTGCTGTGTCCTGGGTCATGGCTTTAAGCATTTGCTAATTGAGAGCAGAGGATGCAGTTCAGTGTGGAATGCTTACCCAGTGTGAGTGAGACACTGGCTTTGATCCCCAGCCCAGCAAAACAAACTTACTAATTAAAATTAAAAAGCAAATTACTGAGATAAAAATCTACATCCAGTGAGCTCCCTAGATCTTAAGTATAGAGAAAGAACATTTTTTGTTTTGTCTTGATTTTGAAACGGAATCTTATATATCCCAGGCTGGTATTGAGCTAGTTATTTTATTTTATTTTGAGATAGGGTCTCTGTAACTCGGGCTGTTCTCAAACTTGCAATTCTTTTGCCTTAGCCTCTCAAGTGCCGGGATTACAAGTTTGTGCCAGCACACTCCTCTGGAATTTGGCTTTAGATTGCCCTGATCTCAAAGCCAATTAACACAGCTCCAAACCTCTGGAATACTGACTCTGTTTTACAAGCTCCCACATTTTCTTTCTCTCTGCTTTGTCTCTTTCTGTCTCCCTTGTCTCATTCTCTCTCTCTCTCTCTCTCTCTCTCTCTCTCTCTCTCTCTCTCTCTCTCCCTCTCTCTCTCTCTCTCTGTGTGTGTTTCTCCTCTGGGAAAGTGGCTTATAGGAGTTCCTGTTTCTTGACTTCTTCCTTTCTACTTCCCATGACATAACAGTTTTATCAGTTCTTGGACCAGTGAGAAATGACAGTACCAACATATGTGAGCATTGTTCTTTAGAGACTTATGGAAAGGAAGTAGTATAAATTGAGAAAGGTGTGCAAATGAACTGATAGAATCTGGGCTTGAATTTAGGCTTTAGAGGTTAGTCCCCAGGTATGACATTACTCAGCAAAGGAAGTCATCTCCCAAGTTGGCTGTCTATTCTGTACATTCTCTCCTTGTGTGAGCAGAGATGTAGATGAGCTTGTTGAACATTGCCTTCATTCAATAAGATAGGCACTAGGCACATCTCAAGTATGGCCTGGCTACCATATTGATTATTGTGGAGTTAGAAGGCTACTTTCACAGCAGAGAGATCTCTTGGACACCAAAACAGTGACAACCACTGTCTTTTATACTGGGAATTCTCTCTCAGTTACACAGTCAGGAGAGGTGTGCTTCAGGCTCTCTGCAAATCTCAGAGTGGCTATGCACCCTCTCCTTTCATCTCTGAGACTTTTCTCCCTTCCCAACTTTTGTTTTCTATAGTGGAAACACCTCAAAATTTTCAGAGAAAGCAGTAGTCTGTTGCCTCTGTTGCTAAAATTATACTGGTTTTGGGGGGAGTCTTGAAAGGGAGATGGGGACTTTAAGGATTCCCACTTAAATTGTGTTTCTCTTTAGCGTACCTTTCTCCACATTTATTGAGCAAGATAATTCTTTTCTTTCTTTTTATTTTTGGTGCTGGGGATTGAATTCAGGGCACTGTGCATGCTAGGCAAACTCTCAACTTCCAAAGTAAAACCCCTAACACCAAAGCAAGGTAGTTTCTTAGCAGATTACAAATTTACCATGAGACCAATAGCTTCCTTTCTGTTGTAATCAGGTTTTGCACATTTACAGTTCGAGGGTAGAAGGCTGTGAGGACATTGATAATGCTGGGTGGCCGGGAGCTTCTGAACTGGAGGTGACAAGGACATAAACCTCCTTGTGAGTCACTTTAGGAGGAACCTTGTGTTTGCTACTATTGCCAATAAGGAAATATTTAGATTGCCTTGTTAATATTAGAAACTGATGCCTCTTATTAAAGGTGGGACATCTTAAGACAATCACTAGTCATTGTTAAAGTAAAGAACAGCTCATTCTTTTTCAAATTTTAAAGGTTGAGCCTTTCACCATGATTAATAAAGGATAGTTGTTATCTACTTTGGTCACAAAAATTCATGTACAAAAGAAACACTTTGACAAATTAAAAGTAAAATGGTGGTATGAACACTTGGATCGGTACTGCTAATTAAAAGACTTAACTTATTAGGCCTTGAGGGGGGAGGAAAAAAGGAAACAAACAAGTATAATTTGCCAGATTAATTTTATGGCCTGTTCTATTTAATCAAACTGTACCTTTTAGTGAAAATGACAAATCTGAGTTGTCAGAATGTGGTAGATAAGGAAGATAAAGGTCATATATTTTAATGTCACAGAAGGTCTTATTAAAGGAACCTTAATTATGTTAGGTACCCATGGAACATTAATTAAATACTGTCTGAAATAATTAGGTTCAAGTTACTGATGGTTTAATTAAAGTCAATTTCTTATATTATAGGAAAACTAAAGGTTCAGTATCTCTGTTGGCAGAATAATTGATAGTATGTCAGAAAGGCAAAATAGTAACCTTGACCAACCAGAGGGAGTGGCGATATGACTCTCAGGGCCTTCTGTGCACTGGCTCGCTTCTCCATGATAGCCTATGTCACTAGTACCTCACTCTGGCTGTGTTCAGCTTTTCAATAACAAAACATGACTGCCCTGCAGCAAGAGGTGACTATAATATTGCAAATCTGTCTCCTCAGGCTGGAAAAGTTTAACTACATATGTGGAGAAAAGAGAGAATTTATTTATTCACCTCTCCCCTCGTGGTCAGACCCCCTGCCTTTTGTCACCTCTGCACATTGTATTTCGGAAATGCTATCCTCCACCTGGCCAGAGGGTACCATGGCATTCAAAAGCCCGGTCTAACCCTTCATGTCCCTGCTTCTCTGTAAATCTCAGCGATCATTCTCATCTTCAGCCAGGTTTCATTTGCTATTGCTAGCATGGGTTTTGGAATTCCAGCTCTGCCACAGCTGTGAGACCTTGGGCAAGTTACTTCTTTGAATTGGTTTCCTCATCCGTAAAATATTAGATGTAATAATAGCTACTTAACAGGGCTGTTATGAGGATAATGCTTTAATGTATATAAGCACTTAGCACAAGCGAAAAATACATGGTGAGCCCTACAAAACTGATACAAATATGCCGTGGTCAATCGGATCATGGGGATTTGGGGCACAGATTAGATAAGTAGGGGAATCCAAGTGAAAAGCCAATTTAGAGTAACTATAGAGTATGAGAAAAGGGAAGAAGAAAAAAAAGAAAAGGGAAGAAGATGTTACAGAAGGAAAACGTGGCTGGGGTCTTTATGGACTGATGATTTCCAGCCCTGTTCTTTTCGTTTTTATTTTCTGAGGTTTGAACTAACCGAACTGCCTCGTTTCTGGGCTGCAATAACACTGGGGATAGGTGACTTGTGTAGGTCAATAGGACAACTGTACTCCATTCTAGGACATTCTCTCCCTTTTAATGGAATGAATTAGAGTGACAGTTTTATGTCTGAAGTGCTTCTGCACACATCATCTTATTTTCTCTTCTCAACAGCTCTTGGCCCCATTTTACAGATGCAAAGATTGTCATATAGAGAAATTCTTGTGCCAGGAGCATTTCTTCCTGCACAACTTGATCCCAAGGCTTTTGCCTCCTAGCTGGGCTATGGTTTAGAGAAGCACAGCTGCGCAGGCCTGTGGACTCCATGCCACTAGTGATTGTGAGCAAAGAATGGAGTTTACATTTTTCTGGCAAGGGAGAGGGTTATTGTTTGTTTGTGTGTGAGACAGGGTTTTCTACATCCCTGGCTGCCCTTGGGACTTACTGTATAGGATGATTGTGAATTTCAGGACCTCCTGTCTCAACCTCCTAGTGCTAGGATTATAGGTGTGTGCCACCAAACCTGGCTAATGTGGTATTGGGATCAAATCCAGGTCATTGTGCATGCAAGCCAAGCCAAGCACTGTACCAGCTGAGCTACACCTACAGCCAGATTTTAGATTTTAATAGATTATAAAGACTCAGGCAGGAAGGGAGTTAGGAGTAATAGCACTGACTGGGTATTGTCTGCAAAACCTCTTTAGTTTTGGGAAAGTCTGCTGTCCCTCTTTAGTGCAGTGCTTCTCAAACATAAATGCCTTTTTGAATCTCCTTGGGGTGTGGTTAAAATGTAGATTTGCTAAGCACTTGACGGGCAGAGGCAAGCGGATCTCTATGAGTTTGAGGATCTCTGTGAGTTCAAGGACAACCTGGTCTGCAGAGTAAGTTCCAAGACAAGCTCCAAAGCTACACAGAGAAACCTTGTCTCGAAAAAACAAAAACAGTGATTCCGATCCAGTGGATCCGAGTCAAGAGATCTACATGTATAATGAGCTTATAACAAAATGATATCCAGGTTGCTGGGCTGTGGACCACACTTGAATCATTAAGGATTGGACCAGGGTAAAAGTACTTTCACGAAAAACCTGAGTTCGGATCTCTGGAACTCATATAAAAATGTGGAATGCTCTGAGCACTGACTGACATCTGTAATTCCATTTAGCACTTCTACAGCTAGAAGAGAACTGGAGACAGGAATATTTCCCTGAAGCCCCAGGGCTATCCAGGTTGGAGTGTGCAGCTCCTAGAGGCAGAAACAAGAGAGACTGTACCTCAACGAAGTGGAAGGAAAGAACTGATTCCTGGATGCTATCTTCTGACTTACACCCATGCAGTGTGGCACACATGTATACATAAGGAGGAGAATAGAATTAAAGGAAGAGCGAGTAAGGGTTGTGTTTTATACCCCTTCTGTATCCCTAGTTCATAGAAGGATGCCCATTAATTGCTTTCCACTTGTGTGTCTCCAAAGTCTCAGAACTTTTGGACTTCTCGCTAGCATTTATAGCAGTAAAACTCCAGCCATTAGCTTTTTTTGGAGGGGGGCATTGCAGATAGAATCTGACTATGATGCTCTGGCTGGCCTGAAACTGGCATGTGGATCAGGCCAGCCATGAACAACTCGCAGAGATTCACCTGTTTCTGTCTCTCAGGTGCTGGGATTAAAGGTGTGTGCTGCTCCATCCCAGCCAACCTTTAACTTTTCCAACTTTTTCCCCATTCCTCCTAACAAATGATGATGGTTTCTGCTTGCTGCCCCCATCAGCTGATGCCAGCTCCTGGAGTGTTGTGCTGGCAAGGCAGAGAATCATGCAGCTTGGTCCTTGAGCTGCTGAATCTGGTCGAGTCCTCTCCTGCTTTCTTCAGCTGAAAGTGCATTTTTGCCATAAACACACAGACCCTGCTTTTCAAATAAAACCTGTTGCGTTTATATAATGTTATTTGTATATATGCTTTCAAGGCTGACCATATGGCACTGAACAACTAATTGGTGCTCTCTTCCCTGAGGAGGGCCAACTGACTCAACTGTAGTTCTTTGTGTAGTGTTGAGCCCTTGTGGGATTTTCCCCATGCAGTGTGACATATTGCTTGCATTTGGATGATCATGTTGGTGAGGTTTTATGGGGATAGCTTCTGATGTTACCAGAAGACACAGTTTCACAGCAAACTTCCTGGTCCTCTGGCTCTTACAGTCTTTCTGTCCCCTCTTCCAGTGTTCCCTGAGTCTCATCTGTGGGAGTGCTTTGTAGAGGTATCCATTAGGACTGAGCTCCATAACTCTGCACGTATTGATTGCTTGTGGTTTCCGGTAATCGTCTCTGTCTGTTGCAAAGAGAAGTTTCCTTGATGAGTGGTGAAGATTTCACTTATCTGTGGGCACGACAGATGTTTATAGATTGTTGTTAGGGACTACACTGGTTTAGTAAATTCATGGTTGTAGATTCTCCTCCAATAACCATGATTTCACCAGCACTGAGCAGTTTGCTATGTTTCCAGTACTAGGTATTGAAATCATCTCATTGAGAGAGTCTTAGATCTAATTAGAGAACTTTTGGTTAGCAATAAGGTAATTCATAAGGTTATCATGCCATCCTAGTTGTTGACATAGTTCATAAGCATCATAAGCTGGGTAGGACTATAGGTTGTCTTCCTCTTTTGAAGCTTGCATGGTTCCTTCTGGTACCAAGAAATTTAATCCTCATGGAAGAGGCAATTTAGATAATTCCAACTTAGAGACCTCTGGATCCTATTTCTAAAGTGTTTGATACCTGCAGCAATAAGGACTTACCTTTCACCTCTAGAGGACTGAATTAAGTACATTATAGGTTTTTTTTAAAAGATAGATAATAGATTTTTCAACCATCTATATTGTTATTTTACCTCCCTCCAACCTTCTTCTGTGTTTATCTCCCTCCCTAATTCCTAAAGAGCACCGCCTTTCTAACTTCTCCCAATCAGATCCTTTATCCTCGTCCAACCTTCTTCTGTACTGACCTCCCTCTCCCTCCATAAGAAGATCCCCGTTCCCATTACCATGATGGGATCACTTGCACCCTGCTATTCCACTCTTTTTTGCTCCTCAATTCCCCTATCCTGGCAGTGGCACCACTTTCCTTTTCTGTTTCTGTACTCACCACAGGCTATGTACACACATCTAAAGATCTGGAGATAGCAGCCTCCAACAAGTGAGAACCTGAGACATTTGTCTTTCTGGGTCTGGCTTACTTCACTCAATACGATCTGTTATACACACACACATATGTACACACACACACACACACACACACACACACACACACATATATATATACATATATATATATATATATATATATATATATATATTTGGTTTTTTGAGGCAGGGTTTCTCTGTAGCTTTGGAGCCTGTCCTGGAACTAGCTCTTGTAGACCAGGCTGGGCTCAAACTCACAGGAATCTGCCTGCCTCGGCCTCCTGAGTGCTGGGATTAAAAGTGTGCACCATGACCACCCAGCAATATATTTGGTGTTGCTATACCATCATCACTATCATAATTCCTTTTTTTCAACCCCACCCACTTTTAAATTTCTTGTGAGGCAGATCCGATAGTGATAAACTCCTTTTGGTTTTGGGGAAAGCATTTCTGAATGACAGCTTTGCTGGGCACAACCTTCTTTTTTGGCACTAATTTTTTCATATGGTGTGCTGGCTAGTTTTATGTCAACTTTACAGAAGCTAAAGTCATCAGAGAGTGGGGGGAACTTCAATTAAGAAATGGTCTCCATAAGATCAGGCTGTAGGCAAACCTGTAGGGCATTTATTAATTAGTGTTTGATGAAGGAGGACCTAACCTAATAAGAATGGGGCAACTCCCCAGGCTGGTGGCCCTGGTTTCCATAAGAAAGTAGGCTGAACAAGCCATGAGGAGCAAGCCCATAAGCAACATCCCTTCACAGAGTCTACATCCACTCCTGCTGCTAGGCATCTGCTCTGTTTGAGTTCCTATCCTGATTTCCTTCAAAGATGAACAGTGACATGGAAGTATAAGGCAAATAAACCCTTTCCTCCCCAACTTGATTTTTGGTCATGGTGTTTTATCACAGTAGTAGTA